>NC_139676.1:8661627-8819127 GCF_951799395.1 Argentina silus
CCAACCAGCCTCCCCTGGTGTGCTCCTCAACCTACAGTACGTCAGGCACCAAACATACACAGTACATGCTCCAGGCAACCACAGTGAGAGAGAGAGAGAGAGAGAGAGAGAGAGAGAGAGAGAGAGAGAGAGAGAGAGAGAGAGAGAAGAGAGAGAGAGAGAGAGAGAGAGGGACTGACATGTGACGTGCAGGTAGAGCATCACGCTCTCGGCGCCCAGGCTGTTCTCCCCGGTGGCCGTCACGCGGTAGATCCCCACGGCCTTGTAGACGTGTCTGACGCCGTCCTCCATGGAGCTCACGTTGGAGTAGGTCAGAGCGTGGCCGTCGCCGAAGTCCACCATGATGCTCGTCCTGGCTCCGTCCCCCTACGCAGGAGAGAATTACATTGAATTGAATTGAGAGAGAGAGAGAGGGAGAGAGAGACAGAACAAGTAAAACAGAAAGGGAGAGAGAGAGAGAGAGAGAGAGAGAGGGAGAGAGAGAGAATGAGAGAGAGAGAGAGACAGAACAAGTAAAACAGAAAGGGAGAGAGAGGGATAGAGAGAGAGAATGAGAGAGAGAGAGAGACAGAACAAGCAAAACAGAAAGGGAGAGAGAGAGAGAGAGAGAGAGAGAGAGAGAGCGCGAGAGATAGAACAAGTCAAAAAGAAAGGGAGAGAGAGAGAGAGAGAGAGAGAGAGAGAAAGCAAGAACGAGAAAGAGAGATCTTAGCCTTGCACATTGTCAAGGCAACTACAGTATATCTCATGAGGGGGATAAAACATTATTTTTTATTTTTTTATTTTTTTTAAAACACGCTGACAGTACCTCCTCCAGAAAGACCAGGAAGGTGACATTGGTGCCCATGGTGGCTGACATGGTCCCCTCGCTGGTGACCAGGTGCAGGCCTTTGGGGGCCTGGTTTGGACAGTGCTGCCTCTTGGCCGTGTACTCCGCTATCACCCCGGCCGTGCAGTTATTGGACACCACCTTCCTATAGCTGGAGAAGAGCCACAACCGCCCAAACAAAGTGTGTTATTTCAAGCCAACAAAGACACTGTTAAGAGCCTGCACAGTGGAGTATAGTAAGACAGAGGAGCAGGGGAGACTGGTGGAGGAGGTAGAAATCGGACGTCGCCACACGCGTTCCATACATGACAATGAGCCCGTCCTCGGATTTCTACCTCCAACCAGCCTCCCCCTGGTGAGTGAGTAAGGAGGTGTATTATAGCTGTAGAGACGGTACAGACGTTAATATTCAGAAACGGTTCTATTGTGTCGAAAGGTTTATAATACTGTATGCGGGTCACGGCCCTTTCTGTTGCCGGGTGTACACGATAAGCCGCAACCACACAAACAACCGTACCGTCGGTGATCAACATACTGATAGTGGAGTGCACTGTCCGGAAATAGAGGGCTGAGATTAGAAGATAAGTCTCACTGAAGAACAGGGATGATCTAGCTCCAAGTTGGAAACTCACAAGGTCTCACGAGGTACCCGAGTTGCAGAGTCCGACATTTCCAATGTTTTTATTTCGAGGAGTACTTGAATGCAGCATTAGTGGAAAAGCTATCTGTGGGAGTCAAGTGATGAAGGAAAGAAGAGTAGATGCTGTTTGAGAGGGTCTTACCCGGTGCTGTTTAGGAATGTTGTCCCCGTGGTGCAACTCCTTGACATGGATGACGGGTGGAACCAAAAGGCGGGGGTGCACTTCCCTTCACTTCTCCTCTCGTAGCCGTAGTCGCTGCAATGTTTTGGACCGTACCAACTCTCAGTAAAACATACAAACACGTTCACACAGTGTTCCTGCTAAGTATTGTATGAGTGGTTGATTCTGCTAACAGTTTGGCCTCTGCCATCGTCGGACTGTACCGACATTCGGTAAAAGCAATTGAGTGAAATGCTTTGACCTTTTCTGATAATTGTGTTAATTTGGGGGGGAAATGCATGTCGGAAACAGATTGTGTATTTCAAAGCTACCGTTTTGTTTAATAAAAAACAAAAAACTGTCTCCATTTTATTCATTTTTTTTTTCCGTTTTTTTTTTAGTTTTTAAGCCCAGCCCAAGTTGTTTGTCCTACAATTAAAAAGCAACGTGGCTGCGTGTCCCCAAAATGATAGGAACAAATTGCCCCAATTAGTGCTACATGCACACAGATGCAAAAGTGTTGTGATTGTTAATGAAAGCTATTAGGCCTGATGATTTATTGCCTCTCCAAAGCTCGTTGCGAACACCGCCTCACTCAAGGGGCCCGCGGATTTGGGAATTAACACACAGCAAACATTAATAACGCTGATAATTCAAAGAAATGAGTTGTGGAGTTGTGGCAAATATTATCTAAAGTGCACATTTAATGAATTTTAATGAGTCAAACTGGCAAAAGCAACCAAAAGCGGTGACAAAGTTTGCTTGTTGTGTTGTAGTGTCGTTCAAAGGGAGAGCAATTGCAGATATTCAAGGATAAACAGACTTTAAAACACACACACACACACACACTCAGGCGCACAGGCACACAGGCACACAGGCAAACACACGCACACACACAGACACACTTTTTTGTACTCTCCCTATCCAGAACTGAATCTGGCAGCTCTCAGTGTGTTGTTTTTTTTCTCCGTTCCTCGACACTCACAGCTTGGAGTTGTGCAGTTGACTGGTTTCCATTTAGCAGGGCTAGGCTCCAAGAGAATCCACAAAAGCTCCTCTGCAATTCTAATCTGCAGGAGCCGCACCGTGACGGTGATCCTTCATCTCTTATGTGTTTGTGTTCTAGAATGTAACTTGTGGAATTATCTGGTGATATGAGGTTATCTACTACTGCTGCAGTGAGGACTAGGAGTATGTTGACTTCATTGTGTGAGATTGGCTTCTTGGATATGCTGTGTCGTTAAAGTGTCTCCTTCTGCGGTACTCACCACTCAAAGTCAGCTTCCGTGCAGTCACAGGGTGCCGATGTCATCGTGACCGAGTACGTTTTACCCATAACGCACCTGGCTATGGCCTTCAGCTTCCGGTAGATTCTTTTCACTCCCATGATGCACGGCTCGCCCTGTGGGATTAGGAATGTGAAAAAAAACACTGAAAAAAAACACTGTTTTTGTTACATTTCACACCATTTGCCATAAATAATTGAGATGGTGCGATGAACCGTGACCAACCAAAAGCAACATTGCTCTACTTTACTTATGGCTTAGTTTGAGTTCCTGCTCCACTGGGCGTTCAACTTAACCCACTTCTGTTTCATGTATCACCACCGTGTCCTTGCCGCTTGAAATCTCTCGGAAAAGATGGAGATTCTTTGTTTTTTGGGGTTTTTTGGTACGGTACATGGGACGGTGCTGGATAAATAAAAATGAATACAAATGATTTTGCCTGCAATATTCTCACAAGCTCATCTGTCTCTATGCAATCTATGGGCGGGATGTGTGAACCCAAGACTGAAGCGTTTCGAATAGGAAGGCAGTGTTGCAATAACAGAAAATACACAAAGGGCGCATATTTGCCATCTGCCATTAGACATGCAGCCAGCAGCCACACCACCCTGCATGCCTCGGCTCATACTTGGATGAAAGACCAAAACAGAAGTGTTGTTGGAGAACCAGTAGGGGGCGCTACTCCCTTTGGTCTAAGGGATGCCAATGCCCCAGGGCAGTGAATGCGGTACTGCCTTGCAGAGGTTGCCGTCCGTCGGATGTGATGTTAAACCGAGGTCCTGAGTTGTTAAAGATCCCATGGTGCTTATCGTAAGGCTGAGTGTGTTAATGCTGGCGTCGTGGCGAAATTCCCAATCTGGTATTTGTACTATCATGGCCACCTAATCGAACCTAATGCTTTCAATTGACTTTTTTCTCCCTTGCAGCTATTCCCCCAGGCTGTTGCTACAGATGAGAAGAGGTTCTCAGTCAATTTGTCTGGTAAAATAAGAGTAAAATAAAAATGTGGACTCGTGGAGTAATTCTGAGGAACGTTCTTTATTTGGGCAATAGGTGTCAGTAGTGAGGTGTTTAAATCTACAGCAGCTCCATCTACTGTGCTGTGGTGAAGTCTTTGTCTGGGCTTTGTCCCCTTAAGTATTCCCTGTCCTCAAAATTATCGCAAAATGATAGGAAAAACAGCCCTGAATGGTCTGAGAACACACAAACACACACACACACACACACACACACACACACACACAGACACACACACACACACACAGACAGACAGACAGACAGACAGACAGACAGGCAGACAGACAGACAGACAGGCAGGCAGGCACGCGCACACACACACACACACACACACACACACACACACACACACACACACACACACACACACACACACAGATGTATGTATAATTGGTCTGTTGTCCGCTTCCCTGTGCTGTATGTTTTTTTTACCATTAGCCTTGGCCAAAGCATATGGGTGTCCGAGCCAATTAAAGGAAGCTTACTCGATCGAAAATAACAACCCTAATAACAACTCTTATCTTTATGTTTGGCATTGGGGCCTGGCAGAGTTGAGTTTAAGTCATGCGTACAGTGTCTCAGTGACGAGACGTATAGTACGTCTGCAGGAATTAAGAGAGAAATATGAGTAAGTGCTCCTGGTGCCTGTAGAACGTGTCTGAAGTTCCCTCTCCACTCTCCACAGCTCAACTCAGAGCAGAGAGAGAGCAGAGCTTAGTATTGATGCTGCCAAACCAGCCTTGCATTTCGTCCTGCTCTAGCTAGACCTTTCTATCAATGGAATTATACAAGATGGGGGCTCGCCAGGGAAAGGCCCCAGAACACTTATAGAGTAAGTTTTAACTTGATCTGACTTTCCAAAAAGTTTTTGACATGTTTTAACAAGCCTTATTAAGTCCAAACTTTCATCCTCACCTCAAGGATTTTGGTAGCACTTAGGGATAGAGTCGATAATGAGAGAGAGAGAGAGAGAGAGAGAGAGAGCAGAGAGAGAGAGAGAGAGAGAGAGAGAGAGAGCAGAGAGACAGAGAGAGAGAGAGAGAGAGAGAGAGAGAGAGAGAGAGCAGAGAGAGACAGAGAGAGAGAGAGAGAGAGAGAGAGAGCGTGACAGAAACAGAAACAGAAACAGAGAGAGATGTGCTCTGTTTTTTTTAATAGCGAAATGGACCTGAATTGAGATTGTAGTTCAACAGTACATTGAGGTACAGCAAACACTATGATTCCTCTAACACAGCTCTATCCATGATGGGCTTAATAGCAAAACGTGTTTTTCCCCCCCGATTTTTTCTTCCTCTTTTATGAGAACAACCACACATGACAAACCCATGACCAGCTGGGTAGGTCACAACACAGAGCAGTTGGTGAGGTCCTTTGACAGACGGTGGCGTGAGGAAGAGTGTTACCTGGTTGTGAAGGTGCCATGTCTGGTAGTCCCCCTCCGTACACCTCCTGTTAAAGATGGACCTGAAGTCAATCTTCACCAGCTGCCATTCCGACCGGTGACTGACGTGGCCAAATATCCTGCAAATAACAAAACGCGACCGTGTCAGTGTTACTGTTGATACAGGGTACACACGATGCTCTCACAATTAAACCAGTGAGGTTATGTCATAAGATGCACAGGGGACATGGGGAAGAGAAAGGGGTAAAAAAGAGGACATTCATTCAATATGTGTTCTTTATGAGTTGGAAAAGAATCAAATCAAATTAAAAAAAAGTAGTTGGACTGGAGAGGTCTGTGAAGGCATGGAGTACATCGAATACACCAGGGGAGACCTCTGATTTCTACCTTGACCAGCCTCCACCCAAATACACATTCTGCGGCTTGGCCTTGGAAAGACAATGATTACAGTTCTCTAAAGCGCTGCGCTCAGAACAGTCATTGACCAAACACAAAAATAGCAGACCTTGACAGACTACCATTATCGGACTACCATTCTTAAGAGCACTTATGTTGATACACTGTTGCCACAGAGTTAGAAACTAATGGAATTGTTATCTCTGGAATCTTAAGTCTTAACTTAACAATGAGAGACACAGAATGACTATAAATATCAGCATTGTCTTCCCTATTTAACACAAACTCAAGGTTATCTTGTCTCATATCAAAGAAAAATTCAGCATCAAAGTATTATTATTCGTTTTTTTAATTTTGAACCCCCGCACCATCCATACAACAACAAATTCATCATAATCTATCCATTAATTAACCGGCCGAGGCACTGGTCCCTAACTGTCACTGCAGAATCATTATAAATTGATAAGAAAATAGTGGGAGATGGTTTAATGTGAAGTAATGAGATGAGAGAGAGTGTGTGAGAGAGAGAGAGAGAGAGAGGGGCATAATCTACTCCGAGAAACGCCTTTTTCTGTTAAAGCTGTCAACACTCTCTTAACAGTGTTACCCCACCCCTCCCCCCCCCACCCCCCATCTGTCCTGTCTCATCTGGTTCATAGGAATGTATCACACTGGGCCTAGAGGGAGAAAGTCTTTCTCTCTCTCTCTCTCTCTCTCGCTCTCTCCTCTCCTCTCTCTCTCTGCTCCTCTCTCTCTCTACCTGTTCCCCCTCCCTGCGTCTCTCTCTCTCTCTCTCTACCTCTCCCTCCTCCCTCCCTCTGTCTCTTTTCTTCTCTCTCAATCTCAGAAGCTGCAGCAGCTGTGCCCACCTCTGCTCTGTTGAGGCACTGCACCACAAAGTCAGCTGTCAGTCTGTCATCTCTGGCAGGTGTCATGAAACACAGACTAAAGGGCAGTGAAGCCTTTTGTAGCATAGCAGCCCAGCGCTAACGCCGCTGATTCAACAAATCAAGGACTTTCTGACGAGATGAGTACTTCATTCAAGTGAGCCAGTGCTGGGCTAAAATAAAAATATGCAACCCTGATTTAACATCAAGGACCGGAGTTGACGAACCGTGAACTAGATCAAAAGGAAAACTTGAGACATCTTTTTCCCCCCCCAAAAAAAAACTACCGCAGGAGAGCCGACAGTAGCCTATCAATGCTACATAATGCAGTAATAACTTCTTCAAGCCCTGCTCCTTTTATTTTTGATCATTTTCCTCATGTTCTTCAAATGGACAGTTATGCTGTCGCCGGCTCTCACGCCATTGATCTGCTATGATCACAATCCCCAGACAGTCAGTTTTGATGTTAGGTAGACCTTGAGAGGAAACTATTTTATTCATGAAAGGAAAATAGGGCTGACGATTCTAGCAAGCCTGGATACCAACACAGACACAGACACACACGCACGCACACACACACCCACCCACACACACACACACACACACCCACCCACACACACCCATACACATTAATGTACGCAGACACGAATGCATGCACACACACGCACACACACACACACACATAATCACCGTGAATAACTCATTCTCATTCATCTGAAACTTCTCTGAAAGTTTTAAACAGTAACCAAGACGCTTGATACAACTGTACTGGTGAACTCACGTCATAATGAGCGTCTCCTCCCCGGGCTCCCCGAGTACCCCGTCCACGTAGAGAGGCGAGGAGGTGAACATGTACTTGTTCCACACTCTTCCTTCGTCAAAGCTCAACCTGGGAACAACCGTGGCACAACATTACATCAGGGGAGGCTGGTGGAAGTACAAATCGGAGGACGGGCTCGTTGTAACGCAACGGAACGGAAGGAGGAATGGTACCAATCACACAGGTTTGACGGCATTTCTCGTTCCGTTCCACTCCTTACAACGAGGCCATCCTCCGTCCTCGACTTCTGCCTCCACCGGCCTCTACTGCATTATATACAGGTGAGTGACAGTCAATGACAGTCTTAGACAGTACAGTGTGTGTTCAAGTTAACGACAAAGACAATTGTTTAAAAACTCTATTTAATATATTCATATTCAACTCCATGAGGACATTATGAACACGGAATTGAAGAAGAAGAAGAAGAAGAAGAAGAAGAAGAAGAAGATGAAAAAAAAAGACTAATAACACTTGAGCACAAACACCAAGAGGTGGAATTGAATGACTATATTGCCAAAGGAGAGGGGAATATTCCACGGTTGGTTGCTTCTGAATTACAATCATAGCTTCCTGTGTTCTTGAACATACTAATTTTCTCTCGCAGCGGCTGCGCTGTTTGACGAGCGTGTGAACTGAGCCTTACTCTGAGAAATGAATCACAGCAAGAAAAAAACGATGCTCGGGTAATAATGATTCACCATAGGTGTCGGATGGGCAGCGGAGTGTGTCTTATTGCCACGAGGGCTCCTCCCTGGTCGAGGTAGAGCACGCTGTACTCCTCGTCAAATATCTGGAAGGCAGAGAGTGCACTCTATCAGATGGTTACCGTAGCTGACTATCTCAATGCTTCACTGTGGTCGGTGGACTTTGATGTTGATGAACGACATGCACGGCCACACATGCGCACGCACGCACGCACGCACGCACGTGAGCGGAAACACAAGCACGCGCACACAGGTACGCGCAGGTACATACACACACATGCGCCCACACACACACGCACATACGGACACACACGCACACACACACGCGCCCACATACACATACACACACACCTGTGGCGACTTTTAGCTCGAATCAGTGAGATGATAATTGGTCCTGATAATATATCAGACAAGACCCCCTCCTCAAAAACCCCCCCAAAAAAACACATCACTCCCAGCATGGTCAGACCTCGGCAACTTTTCGATTAATTACTTTTCATCTACATCCTTAATTAGATACAAGCACCATCAATTCAAATCGTGGGATCAAATAAGGAGAAGGCCAACTCACGGGCCACAAATGAGAGACTGAATCAAATTACTCTGGAGATCTCATTTGATTATCGTCCTAATAAAACACCAAGCGTGTGGTGGATTAAAACGTCCTGAGATGATCATTATCGTTATTGGGACGAACCCCCTTCGGCTCCTCCTCCTCCTGTTCCGCTCACCTGTCTCCATGTGTTGCCGGCGTCCGAGGTGACGAACATGCTCACGTTGCTGGTGGTCAGCTCCGAGCCGATGGAGCCTGAAGAGGGAGATATGTGTGTGTGGGTGAGAGTGTGTGTGTGTGTGTGTGTGTGTGTGTGCGTGAGTGTGTGTGTGTGTGTGTGTGTGTGTGTGTGTGTGTGTGTGTGCGTGCGTGAGTGTGTGTGTGTGTGTGTGTGTGTGTGTGTGTGTGTGTGTGTGTGTGTTTTTGTGTAGGGGGACACATCAATACAGAGGGCATAAGGGGGTCAGGTGTTGTTTAATGTTTGGGGTGAAAAAATCTGCTGAATCCTGAACTCTGACACCCTACAGGACAACACAGATTTAAAAATGAAATCCAACTTGCACAGCGTCCTCCTGATATAGTAGTTCTGTGCACAACCTAATTTTTGAGAAAAGATGAGTCTAAATTATGTCACATCGACTGACATTGATCCCAAATACACACAACGTACCTTAAAACTCTATTCATCATTCTCTGCTTTCAGTATTCAACTTCCAGTACCCTCTATTGTATTAAGATCTCAGGCGTTTGAGTATAATGTAATTGCTTTAGCTCCATAATTAGGCCCAGGTGGTTAAACAGGAGGGTAGAGGAGAACTGTTCCAGAATGTTCCCCTCCAGAGGCAGAATCGGGCACCACTGTGTTGGATGCCCGTAGCCTAGCTACCTGGAGAGGCTGGTGGAGGTAGACATCAGAGGACGGGCTCAACACGCGTTTGATACCATGCATAACAATGAGCCCGTCCTCCGATTTCTACCTCCACCTGCCTCCACTGTACTGTAAATATGTCGTAGTATCCCCCTCACATCCAACGATGCTCTTTCAACCCTGACAGTGCAACCTCTGTCTTCACTTAACCTCATGCTGTTCACTGTATTCCAGCAAGCTCTTTTCCAGGACGACTCTTTAAATAAACACATACAAGTTTGTGTTCTTTTTTAAGTTCCCTGCGACTGTATACAGTACGTGCTACGTCTTTTCTGTCACGTTGCCCTGGTGATACAGCGTCTGTGTTTAAGACACCTGTGACACTGTAAGAAATCAGCCTCTGTTGACTCCAAAGGTGTGTGGAGATCTGTCATGTGACGAGGTCAGCAAGGGAGGGGGGATCGGCCTACGGATGAGAAGTCACCCAGAGGTCTCGCAGTTTCATCCTCTCAACTTCTTTTGTTTTTATCCCCACAAGTGACAAGCCACGAGGGGCAGCAAGGGTGGCTTGGTGGGGGCATCTAGCGGACCTCCACTCCATCCCAGCCTCGGGGGCCCATTGGTTGCCATAAAGGCTAACTGTGAGAACTGTTGTTTCGGTGGACAACGGGGCTCCTCGAATGTGAATGTCTGTTTTTTTTTTCTACAAATGTGACCTGACACAGACATGTTGCCAGGTCCTCATGGGAGGGCATGTCCTGGGTGGAAGCAAAAAGAAACCATTGAATAAATACAGGGTATCCATGGTCCAGGAGATTTCTTCTTTGTAGAAATACATATTGTACTATATAGTGGCAGGGGAGGCTGGAAGAGGTAGAAATCAGAGGACGGGCTCATTGTAATGGAATGAAATGAGGACTAGCAATGCACTGAATGGAATGAGAATCGATTTCTACCTCCACCAGCCTCCACTGCTTAAGCGAGGGAGTGAGCAGTTTCATATTACAGAACCATTTCTTCCTACTACGTTAACAAAGGCGCTATCTTTTATTCATTTCACTTTTATTCATCCAGGTGTGACTCCGTGAGACAACAATCTCTTTTTTCAAGAGAGAACTGGTCCAATACGTGCATATTGATAACGGCCATTTGGAACTGAAAGGGAAGCGGGGTGAGAGGGATCTCTGTGGTGCTTGCCTAAGTGGTAAGGACAACACACAGTACACAAGAAAGGCATCACTCATGTAATGGGGGAAAGGAAAAGAAAGGCACTTCAGAGAGCAAAGAATACCCTCTCAACATGTTGTGCTCCTTCTTCGCAATTCTCAAGTGTGGCACTTGCTCAGCAAATCCATCTGTTATACCACATAACACAGTGATTTCAATGGGACTTTTTGTGCGTTTTAAGCAATCCTCGTGGAGCAAAGCATCCCTATTTCTCATTTATTTATTCATAATAAAACTCCAATTCATTTCACGCTGTCAGTCTCAATGAAACCCGGTGACACAATGTTCGCCTACCTGATGCCACGATGATCCCAGGTGCTGAGTCTTTGCTTTCTATATTCCCGGACGTGTAGGGGTTGGCAGAAACGTGAAGGTGGAGATGCAAGGAACAGTATGGCTGTGGAAAAGAAACAAGCAAATAGATAATGTACCCATACTTAAGAAGGGGAAGGAACAAACACACAAATACCCCTACTTAGAAACCAAGATCCATATGCGTCCGCAGAAAGAAACAAATATGGAAGGAGGGTGTTCTTAAAAAAAAGAAAGAAAAAAAGAAAGCAAGATCCATTACCAGTATGGACATGCTACAGCGACCCGAACCCTCATTAGGAAAAACCTCAAAGGAAACAGCCATTGTGATGACACGGACTTACACAAACCCCTTGTCGTAAAATGCTATCACAAACCCTCACTCCCCATTGGCTCAGTCCCCTCACCATTAGTTTTGATTGGGATAACCTTTACTCACACAATTCTCATTACGACGCTGCAAAATGCCAATGGTGCGGGCAACGTTGTGACGGGCTGTTTAGAGGTTTATTAAAAACTTTTGACATTTTCTGACAAATTACTGTATAATACAGGGTGAAGGCGAGGCGCGCCATGGAATCACTAATCCGTTTATCAAAGGGTAATTATTTGGTGTGTATTAAGGGAGAGCTAAAAAAAGGCTACGCTCAATCATTGTCTAAGGCCTCTATCAGTAATATGATCTGAAATAAGAATCACCCTAAGACCGAATATGTATTTCTGTCAGCTTCTTACTGTAGATGGTCACGACAGCTTTGTGTGTTATCTTGTGTATTCATGTTCTTGTTTGTAATTGTGTGTTGTCTATGTCTTAATGTTATGTGACAAATGTGTATTTTAATGTTTTTGTTGACTAAAGATTGGCCTAAAAGACTAAAAGAGATTCTAATAGAAACAAACAAAACAAACCGCTTGACCTTCACACAAGAGTATGATGAGAGTTGTAGAACATTGTACGGTACGCAAACAACGCAACAACAAACTCCACTTTGGCCGTTGAAAGTAGCTGCTAGCTAGCATCCGCACTCGAAACTCAAGTTTGTTGGGAAACCAAGGAAAAGGAAGTGCCTATCTTTCTTCCTCTCTGACACTTCTCTCCCTGTCTTAATGGGAGGTCTGTTCGTTGGACTGGATCAAAATGGCTGACCTTTTAGCTCAGCAGCCTCGAAGCACTCAGCTTTGACGAACACTGCTCTTTTTTGAGAGACCCCCCAACTTCTCACACCGCAGCTGGGATCAGTCAAGTTTTGACAGTACCCCCCCCTCCCCCCTCCCCCTCTTGACAAACGCACACTCACGCACCAGTACACAGTGTATGTTGTTGCCCCGCAGGTCTGTGGTTGGGGCCTGCAGTAACCTCCAGTCCCTCCCTCTGTTATAGGTGATGTAGGTCTTCACTTGGCTCTCCGTCTTTCTGTTGGCGAGGAACATCCCCTTTATCCCTGCCACCTGAGAAAATGATGGACATGTTGTTGTTCTCCTCTGAACTGCGAGCATGAGCAGATGAGGGACACACATATCTCACAAAAAAATGCAGCATTCACATCATCACAACACATATTTCCTGCTTTAAGTGGAACATGATACAGGTACATGTTGACGCATAGTACAAATCCTCTGGCTATCCACAACATCATATAACTACGAAATGAGGATAGCATCTGTCAAAACACCATATACAGCATTACAAGATAAGCAAGGCAGGATATGATGTCTTGAGACACAGAAGGAAATCTATGTGTTTCCTAAATTAATCTGACTCCCTCTTGGGGTGGGTGGTGGTGGTGGTGGGGGGGGGGGGGCGGGGGACGGGGGACATAACTTAGAATACGGAATGGAGTTGGAGTCGATGCCATCAGGCAACATTCCCTCTTCTTTAATAATTGACAGATACTTCAATCTCGCCCAGAGGCGAGATTTTAGCATATGCTACGTTTCGGGTGGTGACCCCAATCAAGACACTGGATTTGATTCTATCGCGGGGGCCAAATGAGGGGGTTTAGGCACTGTAGGAATCATCAAGAGCTTAATTATTTTGTTCAGGTATGTGTATCGTTATCCCCGGAGCACTCCCTCCTGATATTTTCTCCCACGTCTCGTCTCGTATGCAGCGGGCCCCACGTATGTAGCAGGTGTATGTGAACTAATATCTGCAGTTATTTATCAAGAAAAGGAATGATCTCTCTCCCCTCGAAAATCCATAACCGTGCTTCAGTCCCCTGTAGCAGCTGTGTGTGTCAGCAGTTTGAAGCCGCTTCTTATTCATCCGATGCGCTTTGAAATTGATACAGGACTCCGGGTTTACTTCCGAAATGACATGAGAGCACTTTATTGTTTATACCTGCCGGTTCTCAACCATTGATTGCGGGTCAGTATAACCTAATACAGAAGACTAGTCTGTCAAGGAAGACTGTATCCAAACACTGGCATAATAACAATTGGTTACGAATAGAGATATCTTCATTTCATCGGTCAAATGCCCAATTGGGAATTGATGTATTCAAAAAGGAACGTACAGACATAGCTTGCTTGTCATTCCAGCAGCCTATCACTCCATCAGGCCTTCAAGCTGGTCCTTTGTGGCTCAGTTGGTAGAGCATGGCACTCACTGCAAGTTGCTTTGGATAAAAGCGTCAGCTAAATGCCATATATTATGTCACAGCGCTATATTAGGTCACAGTACGCTACCAAGTGAACCAACTCCACTACTTGCTTTATATATACTAAGCTGCTGCATTGATACAGTTTGCGGCCAGAAATTGGACGGACAGACAGACAGACAGACAGACAGACTGGCAGACTGACAGACAGACAGAGAGACAGACAGACAGATAGATAGATAGATAGATAGATAGATAGATAGATAGATAGATAGATAAATAGATAGATAGATAGATGGATAGACAGATAGCTAGATAGATAGATAGATAGATAGACAGATAGCTAGATAGACAGATAGCTAGATAGATAGATAGATAGATAGATAGATAGATAGATAGATAGATAGATAGATAGACAGATAGCTAGATAGATAGATAGATAGATAGACAGACAGATAGACAGATAGATAGATAGATAGATAGATAGATAGATAGATAGATAGATAGATAGATAGATAGATAGATAGATAGATAGATACATTATTGTCCTCAACAAGGACAATCAGGTTCACAGCCCATCGTATAGATATTGGAGTTTAGATTGAACAGGTTATTTACCTCGTAGAGGTCGATCATGACGTTGCCCTCGTGTCCCATGCTGCTGACCACGTTCTCCAGGGCCAGAGTGTAGAACACCCCTCCCGTCTCCGACACGTACAGGTTATAGGTGTCGTTCTGATTCCACTCCTGCACGGCGGCCACCACCCGGTTCTCATCTGTACTGATCACATGCAGGTCCTGGAAGAGAGAGGAAAGGACAAGGGATCACATTGTTTGACTTATTGTTGTCATTTCATTGTAACTTGTGCAATTACATGGTAATTTGTGTAATTGCATTGTAACTCCACGGTGTGAAGTGTTCTGAAGCAGTGTTCGGTTGATTGGTCCTATCACTAAACCCCCCCATAACACGCTTTTAGAAGTTTTAATTAATACAGTTCAATCTAACCCCTTCATTGACTGACATTAAATCCACTAATTGACATTTTAAATAGTTTGAATTTTCACTCATAATCAAAGAATGGGTGAATATGAATGTACTGTATCAACGGTAGATGTGTGGCCTTTGATGTACCGACGAAGCCATCGCAGCCCTGCTGGGATGCATAGTTTAACAATCAGCATCAACCCACATCCTCGCCCACACATAATTCCAAAAAAGAGATACTGTAGTTAATAACTTGGAGCTTGTCGGGGCATTTGCCAACAGAAAGGACTGCATGCTGTTCAGTTCTGCCCCTGACTGAGCTAGTTTCATCTGCCCCTGACTGAGCTCGCAACACCTTGTGAGAGCAGAGTGGGTACAGGGCGCCCAGGGCTTGATTGAATAAAACATGTTTAATTGTCAATGGGGAGGAGAGGGAGAGGCCACAAGCACACACGGCTGCTCGGAATAACAATACAGAGCCACTGTTAGTTGGTTTTGGCCTTGATTCACTCACAAATAACAAAGGACAGCTGGATACAAAGCTAGCTGTGAATTGTTGATTTCACCATAGTTTCGGTTGTTTATTCGCTCACACATGATAACTTTCATTTATTTCTCTTTGTAAATGCTTATTAATCATATAGATATAATGCATGTACATGTTAACACATGCTTTGATACTCACTCATTTATGGAAAGCACAGTATGTACACTATAGTGAAATAGTAGGCTACATATTAATGTAAGCTATTACATTGTGTTGCTTTACCACATCATTTATGTCATATGACCGTTTGTTCGCCTGTTTCATTATGGAGCAGTGCGTGGGTTATACCTTAGGCAAGGTGTACTTGGGCAGTTTCATGGGTGTAAAGACATCTCGCTTGGCTGACACATAGTAGATTGGCCGCCCACCCGTCGACACCTGTGGATAATGAAATGGATGCAAACACATTCCAGAAGCACAACACATCGTTCCCAGTTCTAAAAAAGTGGATTTCCACACAATAGGCCCCTGATTAATATAATCATCATATAATAATTGATAGAGAGAGTTAGTTTTTTTCCCCCCAATCATTTCATTTTCATCAAGCATCTCTCTTTCTCCGCGTGGCTCGGTTCTCTCTGGGTCCGACGACGGGCAATTACCTACCTGGACAAACACATACTCGTCTTGCACCACCAGGGAATTGGGGTCAATGTAGCCAGGGAATGGTTTGCCCTTGTTGGCCTCTGTACAGTTCTGCAGCTTGCAGGTGACGTACAGTGCTTCTGCACACACGCACGCACGCACACACACACACACAGACACACACACACACACAGACACAGACACAGACACACACAGACACACACACACACAGACACACGCACACACACACAGGGAGAAAAAGCCATTGAATCAATGATCATATTAGCCTATGGAGGGGCAGCTTTCACCCGGGCGACGCTTCTATTAGCTCCTTGCATTAATAGCGTCAATAAAGTGGGAGCGCGGAGGAGGGGGAGTGAGGAGGGGGAGTGAGGAGGGGGAGCGAGGAGCAGAGGCCAATTGCTTTCTTTTCCCTTCAATTGCGGCCACATGAGTCAAGCCCTGTCCCCACGTGTTAGCTCCGGCTAACGACGTTGTCTGCCTTCTCCACAGGTGCATGATCAATAGTGATGGTTTTGCAGGGGGCAGGCTAGCTCTGTCACGGGGATGTCTGGTGCTCCTAACGGCAGGTGATTTTGTCGCCCAGGCCTTAAGGGTGAGTAATGTGTATAACCCACGTGCAAGGTGTTGCAGGAATGTTGAGCTGTGTGTGTGTATGCAACGTGTTACATGTGGATATCTACTGGATCTAAACTAAATGTTTTGCTCTTGTATCGTAAATTTAAAGCATTTGGGATGAACATGTGTATTGCGTATGTCCCTCTGCAGGTAACCATTGAGTCAAGTACAAGCATTTGTTCTGCAAAACAACTGACCTCGTGCTTCATTGACACCCAGAACCATGGCTTCTGAGTTCCATATACAGGTCTGCACCTCATTGCTAAATCACTTGCTTTTAAAGGCATTGTAATATATGCATTACTTTTCTCAATCGTCATTGTGTGTCCCCCATACCTAGGCATTTCCACTGTCCTCTCGTATTACCCCTCAATCACATCGCCTATGGCCTCCTTTCCTTCTCCCACTTTAGTACAAGGCTCACTGTAGAGTATAGAGACACCAGCAGATTGAACAGGGAACTCTGAATTCAATTACTCACGTCCTTCAGAGATGCTGGTTTCCAGGTGAATTAAGCCCGGTTCTTTGTCCAAACCCATTTTCGACCTGCGAGGAAGACAAATGCGTTTCAGGTACACATCATCACCGTCCGAGGGGGAAGGACAGCCGTAGCCCCGCTGCCAGACCTACAGTAACCGTTTGATCTAAGAGATTGCTCGCTACAAAAAGCCAGATAAATTCAATTACCGGCGGACAATGACAACCTGCATTGACAATCGTGGTAAACATCATCCTTGGCCCGGTAATAACCCCGCCGTTCGCGTCGGATTGCACTTTTAAGTGAAAGGGAAAACTACCTCAGGTGTAGTAGCCTGTGATCTGCAACGTTCGAGGCGCAACCTCACAGAATGCCCTTGCTTTTTTTGACAGATTGCAGGAGACGTATCCTTACATCGTTAGGAGAAGAAAAAGCCATTGATTTGCTTGCTCGGAATGCCCGGAGACACGTTGAGCTCACACACGCGTATAATCATTACGGCATGAAATATGTATTAAACAGACTGCAGAATCAGAGGGATATCTTCCAAGCGAAGGATGCGTACTGTACAAAGAGATAGCGTCGAGAAAAGCCCACCCTCTAGTCTTTATTATAACACTTATTGGCAGTATCGGTGATTTCGCCAAGATAAAACACAGCTCTGCGAAAGGCTGACCTACTTTGCTCTCACGCCGCAATGTCTTCCTCTCACTAGTATTCAACTATTTGTTGAACTATTCAGGTACCCAGGAGCAGTGAGAGGGGAAACTGAGAGAACAGTTAGTTTGCTTTATCTATTGCAATGCTCATAGACCGAAGACTTGAATTTGTAAACAAACCAAAAAAACTGAAGAAAAAAAAAGTCTGTAATCAACCTGTATTTGATGTCTCCCTTGAGGGTGTCTCCCTTGAGAGTCAAGCGCTGTGTATCAGACAGGTGAAAACAAGCATGGGGGTTAGTCATGAGATGGAGCTGTTGCACCGATGAACATGTATGAATGAGCCAACACTGAATGTTTCAGAAGAACTGGCACTCTTGACGCCAGTCTGTCTGTCTGTCTGTCATGCCTGAGTGAGATCTATACAAGGACATGTGGTCTGGGCTTACTCTGATGTAAGATATCACACATACTTCACAAGTCCCTCATGATGAAACTACTCAATTTGAGGAAACGTTTGTATGTGTTGCTATGACAGCTACACAAGTGCAGTCCTGTTGGTTCACAAAAAACCTGTGTCACTTGACCAAACGTCTTTTCATTTCGAATGTCTTTTCATTTCGATTGAATCGGCTCAGGACTATAAACCTTCATCACATCTTTGATGATCCAATCCTGTTTCTATAACCTCATCGTCGGAGCAAGCACATTTCACATGTCTTTAAATAGATCTCACTCAGGCATGACAGACAGACAGACGGACTACGAGACAGACAGACAAGCAGACAGACTACGAGACAGACAGACAAGCAGACAGACCCAACCCTCTGCTCTCCCTTCACTCCTACCTGACTAGCTTGTTGCCACTTTGACAGGTTCTTTGGACTGAAAGATTTTTTAAGAGTATAATATCTACTATAAGCCAGTTACAGACAGTATGTTAAAAATGTTTGTGTTTGACAGTTCCTTCCTGGTAGACATGAGTCTAGCTAGCCAGGGAACAGGAGGAGAACAAGGGGGGATAACAAGAAACAGAACAGGGAGAGGAAGGTGATCATCAGCAGGGTAGACAGGTGTTTCTCCTCACTGGGGAGCCTTGTTCTTTTGAGGGTCAACGGTTGGACGTCGAGCTTGTATTGTATTTATTGGTTAAGTTGTTTACAAATACATTGTATGTGCTATACAAATATATTTCATTGATTGATTGATTGACAAGTACATACTCATGGGTGAACTTGGATGGTACTGTTGAATAAGGTACTTTAAAGGCTCCAATAGAGTGTTTCAGCAGCCATGGTGGAGTAGTCTAGGTAACAGCCTGGCACGCTAAAATAAGGGAACACAGCTTCGGCTCTCAAGGGCCACAGTTGCATGCTGTGTTTCTACTCAGTTCCTTTTACTGTGTTCCTTTTACTGTGTTCCTTTTATTCTATTCCTTCTAGAACAGACCTGACCGTAAACAGTTGAAACAATGACAGTTCTGCACACAATCAAGCTTACCAGTAGAATCGATTCGGGGCCACTTTCTCGTGGACAAGTTGCCACCTTCGGCCGAACTCCATGGAACTGTAAAGCTGTGAGGAGAGAGCCAATCAGAATTAGCCCGTTAGTCAGAAGGCATGTTAACGGTTTCATACCTGTATGATTGATGGTGATGATAATGATGATGTTTTTTATTTATTTGAGTGTCATTGCACCTCAATGGTTCCCAGCCCATATGGGCTTATAGGACACTGATATCAAAATAAACATGTGTTTTCTTTTAATTGTTCTGCATTATTCTCATTGCAGTTTTAAAAACAAAACATAAACAAAATACTTAATTGGGTTACAGTTCAATCCAATACACTATTTACAATACACCATTTTTTTAAATTTGGTTTATAAAAGCCATCGGGTTGGCGCAAGAATATGTTAACACTTAATTGCCCGGCACCCCTTCATCAGCTGTATGATTGCCAAAGATTATTATTATTATTATTATTATTATTATTATTATTATTATTATTATTATTATTATTATTATTATTATTATTAACATCGTTTTAGCCAATCGGATCACATACTTCTCCAAACCCGTTTTATAAAGAACATTGGACAAGAGGTTAACCATTCACAGACATAGCCAAAACTAATCCAAACTGTATCTCCTGTACATCCCTGTAGGCTTGGTTTCCCAATTGGCACAAGAGGGCGAATAGAAATGTGTTAAACACTTATTTGCCATTGCAGACACTGGGAACAGACCCAGAATGCATCTTTCTCTTAGCCAAACCCACACACATTGCTAGGTTGAAGGTGCAATCTGTAACTTCTTTGTCAGCTCTGGCCAGTGGGCTAAATACACACAAACGCGCGCGCACACACACACACACACACACACACACACACACACACACACACACACACACACACACACACACAGTCCTTGGCTTTACACACTCGCTCATTCACTCACACACACACACACACACACACACACACACACACAGGCACACACACACACACAGTCGTTGTGATTGCAGCTGTGTTGCACATAACAGTCCTCCGAGACTTAGGTTAAATATGAAGCTGTAGAGGGGGTGAGGGTGAGAATGTCATTGCCGGTGGAGAAATGCTCCTTGCCTTAACAAGGCTCTAGATCTTGGCAATCTTGGCAGGGGGGGCGCACCACAGTGGGTGGTCTCAATACAGGCATTGTTCACTAGTCAGCATATCAGGGGGTTGCTGAGATATCGCTATCTCACATCGCTACTGAGCGATGGTTCGAGGGTGGATTTATTCAAAACAGGAATGCTTGCTTGTAGAGAAGAAAATCCTCCATACAATTGGAGCGTTCTTCGACAACCATGAAATTGCTTCTCTCCTGTGTTCAGGATTATTTGGGAGGCATTGTTGTTGTTGTTGTTGTTGTTGTTGTTGTTGTTTCTAATTTGTAACTGTGAAACAACTTCATGGTAAAAAAAAAAAAAAACGTGTGTTTGTTTTGCGTTTGTTGTTTTTTGGGATTACTTTGTTGACGGTGTCTAGCCAATGGGGCGACAACCCTTTCGGAATGTTAAACGCATTGAGGTATTCTTTTTCACTAAACACATGCTCCCTCCACTAAGCCAAATGAATTGTTGGTTTCAAGGGAGGCTAGTGGAGGCAGAAATTGGAGGATGGGCTCATTAAACACACGCGTTTGAATACCATTCCTGATTAAATTCCATGCATTACAATGAGCCTGTCCTTCGATTTCTACCTCCACCAGCCTCTCCTGGCAATGTAATGAGCCGTGAAACGTTGTTTCAATGTTGTAGTATGGACTTTTTCCATTTTGAACATGAGCGACCAAGCATCCTGTGTAAACACAAATGTATTAGCAGCCGAGTGAATTGCGATGTTGTTTGTTTACATTAATTTCTGTTTTAATTGTTTATTTACTTTTTCCTGAAAGGTGAAGTCAAGGCCTTTGTTAATAGGCCCCCCATTTCAGCTGACTTTCAGCTCCCCCCCCCCCCCGCCCACACACAGACCCCGCTCAATGAATCCCCTGATATAATCATTGTTGATCAAAAGATAACAATGTTTATCTATCTTATTTAAGCGACAGTGCCCTTAACATTGAGCGTTTTAGCTATGATAAATATCTGGCATATGATCTTGTAGGACCACACTTTCCATGACATAAGGACTTTACAAGGTCTTTCATAGATTGCAATCAAATCACATCTGATGTTCCTACCACACATAGTAATACTGAGGTCATCATTAACCATTTAATAACAAATATAATAATAATATTTCACCCTTGGAACTATGAAAGTACATTGATATAACTTATGAGATGCAGTCCAGGAGTACAGCCCTACATATTCACTTCATACTCTACGCCGACGTGATTGTGACCTCAACAGTCCAAAGCACAGTGTTGGGGGAAGCGACTCTGAAAATGTATTTGACTAGATTATCAATTACTTGACAAGGAAAGACATTCAACTGCACTAAAGCTACTGTTGCGAGAACTAAAGCTACTTTGTAAAAGTAGTTCTCGACAACTACTTTATCCGACACACGACAGTCAGTTACTGAAGCATGACCAGTCCATGTGACGTGTGAGTGAAATGCTACTGAAATCACCGGGAGAGACACAAAATGGCGATGTGAAGCAAAGCGGGGAGACCGAAGGCAATGAGGGAAGAAGGGAATTGAAGTTCAAGGGCTGGAATAATAGTTGAACATTTCCTTTTTTTTCCCTTTTTTTTTTTTTACTAAAGTAGTTAACTACAGGAAACACTACTAGAATTTCAATTGTATTAAACTGCTGCCAAGCTACTGCAAAATGGAGTGTAGTGGAACTACTTCCCAACATTGCCAAACCATAACACGGGAACATCCAACCATATACAGTGTTGCTTGTATTTGTATTGGTTCGCAGTAGCCACAGAAATGTTCCATTACTTCAATGTCAGACTGGGGGAGAAAAATGGCAGGTTCACTGAGATATGGGTTCCATACAGAACTGCATTAAGCAGATGCAAGCAGAGAGATGCGAGGCAGGAAATCACTTTGACTAATTAACCCCCTACACTGAGTTAGCCACTTAGTCAGGCAAGTCACAGAGAGGCGAGAGAGGAGTTGTTACCCTGAAATACGTACTCCCTCTGAAAGCCCCCACAAGTCCCTCAATCTGCAAATGCAAAGCAATCGCTCTGAGGGAGTCAGGGAGCAACACGATTGGGAGAAGAGCAGTGGAGTGAGAGAGAAGGGGCGGTGAGGGGAGGGAGTGAGAACTGCAGAGGGAGAGGGGGAGTGTGTGTGTGTGTGTGTGTGTGTGTGTGTGTGTGTGTGTGTGTGTGTGTGGGTGGGTTGTGTGTTTGTGTGCGTGGAACTGCAGAGGGAGAGAGGGAAAGTGTGTGTGTGTGTGTGTGTGCGGAACTGCAGAGGGAGAGAAGGAAAGTGTGTGTGTGTGTGGGGGGGGGGTTGTGTTTGTGTGTGTGTTTGTGTGTGTGTGTGTGTGTGTGTGTGTGTGTGTGTGTGTGTGTGTGTGTGTGTGTCTGTTACAGGGGAGGGGAGAATACTGCATATATATACTCTAAAGATGTCCTCAGGAGAAAAAGTGAACCACTCTTCATTATTTATCAGATTGGAGACATTAGCCCTGAATGGCCCCGCTGCAAGGAAAGCATTTAATTAATGCTCATGGTCATTCTTAAAATGGCAATAAATTGCAGATCCGAAGCTCTCTGGAACATATCCTTTTAATATTACCTTCTTTTCTGCACTAGCTCATAGATAATTACCCTAACCAGACAGTGGCTTATATATTAGATGATTATTTATTTCCAAAACATGTTCACTCAGACACTAGAAATATCATCATGAAGAATGATGGTGTAATTTGATGCGTATTTGACAGATGCACTGAGCAATTTAGCCGTATAAAACCTCTGACTCATCCCAAGAAGGTGCTAGCTAGCGTTAGCCTCTCTCACAATCTGAAGGTATAAAACGGCATTTAACCTTTGTTACGGTGCTTATGGCTGTTTATCCATCTCGCTTGTGTAGGTTTTTTCTTTATCAATAAAGTTATTGGAAGGAATCCAAGGCTTACATTTACAGTAATAGATGAGGAGCTTAAGGACTTAAGGATCGAATCGCCGTCCAAAAATGCACTGTAAAAAATCCCTCCTTGTAGTCAGCCACCAGAGCTGTGTTTATTCAAATACTGCAAATCGTTTTTTGAGTAAGTTAAGAATAAAGTTGATTTAGCATTTGACCATCAAGTGTGAATTACTCACTTACTGCGTGTTGAAGGCTATCGTGAGCTTGAGAAATTGTCCGACAACTGCATTATGCCATTCAGGTTCTCTCTCTCTCTCCCTTTCTCTCCCTCTCTCTCTCTCCCCCCCCCCCTTTCTCTCTCCCTTTCTCTCCCTCTCTCTCTCCCCCCCCCCTTTCTCTCTCCCTTTCTCTCCCTCTCTCTCTCTCCCCCCCCCCCTTTCTCTCTCCCTTTCTCTCCCTCTCTCTCTCTACTCCACCCTCTCTCGCCCTCCATCTCCCTCCATCTCTCCCTGTCGAAATGTGAATGTGCGTCATCCTCTTAGTCAGACATTAGTCCGGTCACCACTCACTCCCAGTGCTTGGAACTGAACTCGGAACTGAACCGGTGTCCCGTCCTCTCTCTTTCATCCCCTCCACCCCACCCCCCCTCCTCTCTCTTTCATCCCCTCCACCCCACCCCCCCCCCGGGGCCTGTGAGAACAAAGCCACCTCGGCGGTCTCCTACCTTCTGGTCGTGGCTGTAGGCGAGTATCCAGTCCTCCTGCTCGGGGTGGAAGAGCAGGCTCAGGATGTAGAAGCTGAGGCGGTACTTCTGGTAAGTGGCTCCCTCGTCCGTGCTGATGAGCAAGCTGCTCTCCACCTCGGGGTCCGTCAGCAGCATGATCTGAATCGACAACAAGACACACAAAAAAAAAAAAAACGGTCAGTCGCGTGACCCGAATTCGCAACAGACACACGCGGTCGGTGGCGCGATCCCCATCACGATAGACACACGCGGTCAGTGGCGTGATCTGAATCGCAGGGAATCTGAGTTAAGAAGACGAGAACGGGCACAGCGGTTGGTCAGCTTTATTTAGGTGAGTTAATTAGGACCCCCCATTGGCTGTTGCTTTATGCAGCAGCTACTCTACAGAACTGATGATCTGTATGAGAGCAGACAGAAGGGCACGGGGTGCTGGAGGGAGGGAAGGACAGGTGCCGACAGATAAGGCATGGGAGGAGGCTTTGCATTCAAAGGCTTTAACCCCATTCACACTGGAGCACCGACCTGAGTAATTCCCAGGTAATACAGTTCCTGGGTCAAGTTGTGGTGTGAATGGGTCTACCCGCCAATTTTTCGACCCACCTCGGCAGCTAGTACAATACCCGGGTAAATCGCTGCTGAGAAAATAACCGCATTGTATTCCTTGCTAACGGTGTGACGACTCGTCACAGTCCATTGACCTGGGTAGTACAGACAGTATTCTGTGTGAATTGTACCGACCTGGGTCAAACCTTCGGTGTGAACGGGTCTCAAGAAGAACCCGGGTCATACCTGGGTTATTGGGTGTGAATGGTGCTTATGTGAATCAGTAGTGGAAGAGCACCGTTAGAATGTACATAGAGAGATATAGTTCGTACAAAAAAAACCGTAAAATAATCATGGAATCCCACACAATGACACAACGGAAATTAGGTTTGATGTGAGTACTCTTCTGTGGTCAAAAGTCAAAGTATATCAACATAACCAAAATGTGTTATGCAACTATGATGGACAGCCTGAGGGTTGAATAGTTGACTGAACATGTTTTACCAGCTAGTCTGTGTATAGCTATCAATGTAGCTCATGTGGGACTCTAAATTAGCCCCTTTTAAACTTGTCTCACAGTTATCGCCTAATCGTGCAACATCTCAATTAATAATTTGTGTTATGCTCTGCTAGATGTTATCATAATCATAGGACAGCCATTCTCTGACACACGCGCGCGCACACACACACACACACACACACACACACACACACACACACACACACACACACAGCCTCTGATTTCGGTAGTGTTTTTCCTCCTTCCATTCTCCTCTCTTTCTCTGTTCAGTCAGGCCTTGAAAGCTGTAATTTCCCGAGAGCTTTGTTCTTTTCTTAGAGGTCCACAATTTTTGTGATTGTGCCAAGTTTGAAAAAAATATATATCAAAAGATATAATCAGCCGCAAATATAATTGAATCAGTGGACCTGAACAGTTACAAAAGCCCCTTATCATTAGCAGGGTGTGGAAGCGTGGAAGAGCGGCAGGGAGTGTTTTGGGAGGATGTGTTTGTGTGTGTGTGTGTGTGTGTGTGTGTGTGTGTGTGTGTGTGTCTGTGTCTGTGTGTGTGTGTGTGTGTGTGGTAGAGCCATGGACTGACTAGATCCTGAGTATAAGATCTGCCCCAGGAGTGTCCTCGATCGCAGCGCCACACAACCCCCCAGAGCCCCTCAATCAAGATGTTATGAAAGGGGCTGTGCCGAAGTCTATGGGGCTGCTCATCTTCTCAGCTTCCGGGGAGTTCACACTTTACACAGCCCAGCCACAAATCACATTACGCAAGCAAATTGGAATTAATGACACCTGATGTGAGGCGACCGCAAAGCTGTGGTACCCTGCTAACTCTGACTATCACAGTCAGGGTGACAGACAACCTTCAAACCAACGCGCTCGAACATGGTCTGGCGGTGATCAAGTATGTGTCAATTATGGGAGATGGATTTCGTCCTCCTGGTTTGACGAATCCTCCTGGGTTTCTATCATCATCATCATCCTCCCCTCATACCCTTCATCATCTATAGGGGGGTGGCTTTGGGCATCAGCGCTTCAAGCTCAAGGCTCAATACGCTTATTAGTATTAGAAAAGTAGAGTCGAGAAACGTCTCTGGGCTGAGTTGTGGAGCCAGCGAGTCATTTGTCAAATGACTGTATGCGTGTTAATGGCAGCCATAGTGGGCAGACCCCCAAACAACACCTCCATCCATCACACGAGGCAGGGCGCCATGTACAGGACGTGAGCTACATGCTGACCAGACCAATCAAACGCACCCCACAGTGTCTTGACTCCCAATTAACACTTAAGACAGTCCCCTGAAAACAACACGGTGACAGTTTAGTATGGGGAACCCTTATAAGGCACCCATTTGGAGTTTTAATTTGGAGTTTAATTAGTAGCTAATTGGGCCATTTTGGCCATTTTACAAGCCATTGATGAGCTTTATGGCCTGTGTTTTCTTATTCTCATGTTGTGTCGTAGCTGGCCAGTTAGATGTGATTTCAACAACCCTCCCCATCCTCAAAGCCAACCTTGCCTCCGCTAACATTGTTGCGTTAACAACACTATAGCAATTGGGTGAATTCGGCCACGTTCATATGTAGGCAGATGCAGTTATTGTTCAAGGGGATTTCCTGGCACTTTCACCCATTTCAATATGTTGGAATATGGAACTCGACATGTGACACAGTGTGGTAACTGGTTTTTGCGGATTCTGTAAGCTTCACGGGACTTGTGTTGGGGATTAGATCCACGTTCGGTTGTGGAAAAACAAAATGAGGGACAAACGTTGGACAAATGTGACAATGACTCCTAGAGGAATAGAGTTACTGACTGTTCTATTCCTGTTCATAAGGTGACATAATGCATAACACTGAGCATTATACAGTTTGAAACTCACACTGGATGATAGAATATGTACAAAAGCCCTTTGTTATGAATTATCCCTGAGCAGTATTTGACACTACATAAAACTGCAAGGAAATGGCAACATCTGCAGAAGTGACAGAGACGGTTAGGTTGCAGTTAGCAGAACGAACACATTTTGAATCAATCGGTAGAATGAACACATTTTGAATCAATTTACTATCATTTCGATGCAGTTTCGTGGCTAAACCATGAAAACTATACTTGAGGCAACTCAAACAATTTGTATGCATCTCAATTAAGTTATTCTCTTCATGAGTCATGGCGTCTCTGAGACACAGAATCCCAAGGAACCACGTCGACCCTGAAACTTTCTTTATCAGGGCCATGTTTGAAATCCACATTTAATCTATGACATTGGGTTAATTCCTAAACTTTCTCTGTGGGGCACTGGGAGGGAGAGAGAGATGGAGGCATGCTTAGAATTACTATCTATCTCTTTCTCTCTCTCTTAGTGTGTGTGTGTGTGTGTGTGTGTGTGTGTGTGTGTGTTTTGCACATACTGTATCTGCGTGTGTGTCTGCCTGTGCGCCTACAGTGTGTGTGTGAGTGTGTGAGTGTGTGTGTGTGTGTGTGTGTGTGTGTGTGTGTGTGTGTGTGTGTGTGCGTGTGTGTGTGTGCGTGCGCACATGTGTCTAAATTATGAGGCCAAAGAGGTTAAAAATGACAAAGGTTAATGAAGCGTTTGTGCCGACTGGAGGACATTTAAGAAATGTGTAAGGAATACTTGAGTTAACTCTGTGTCGCAGTAAATACTCAGTGATAGAATATTAATGAAATTAGGCCCATATTTTCCATTTCACCCAGTCACGGTAATTGGATTGTGCTAGCCCCTCCGTAAATCCATGCATAATACACTGCCATACCACAGTGCTAATAAACATACCCATTCTGCACTGTGGGAGATCAAGTGGCTAGATATAAAGGACATTTACTACGTAGAGGTAACCGTGGGGAGGGAACTCACTATGTCATTTTGTAACGCAAACCAACTTGTAGGCTCTGCTATGGCGATATGCTTTTCCCTTCCATGGTTAGAAATGAGCAACATCACATTGTAAACTAGGAAGTCGTCATCACAGCAGGTACATTCTGCACGTGTGTGTAGAATTGAGTTTCCCGTTTTCTGTATGCCGATGATGACATGTCTTTGTTTAGTTTATTAGACGATTTTATAAACCAAGCACACATAGTACTACAAAAAGAAGATACGTGTAGACCAGGGGAGGCTGGTGGAGGTGGAAATCGGAGGATGTGCTCATTGTAATGCATGGAATGGAATGAGGACTTGTATCAAACACAGGTGACACTGTCGCAGACGAATCTGTGAACTTCAGAGGAGGCTGGTGGAGGTAAATCAGAGGACAGGCTCATTGTAATGCTTGGAATAGAAGGAGCAACTGTACCAAACACACACTGATTCCATTCTAAGCATTAAAATGAGCCCGTCCTTCGATATATATACCTCCACCAGGCTCCCCTGTTGAACCTCCCCCCCAAAACAGAAAGGTCACTCTTTACTTGGACTGGTGTCTGAAGAGCATAGTTGAAGCCATGAGTCAGCTACCACCTAGTGGTTAAAGTAAACATTACATACTGTATGACCCATGGTAACATAACTATGAAAGGTATAAAACATTGGCAAGTTTCAAAGTCCTTCATTTGACAAGAGTCATTGTTTGTTTGTTTGTAGCTTGAGGTGTCCAATTCATATGTGGGTAGTTTAGTACTTTGTTCTGCTTCAGATGGTTATATTGGTTATATTATATAGTGGCATGGCGTTTCCATAAAACAAACAAAATATATATATATATATATATACTAGATGAAGTCTGAAGAAGTTGATGAATTGGAGGCTTAGGAGTTTCTCAGTAAAACAAAAACACATTTACAAGTTAGAATTTGGCAGCAGAAGAGCTAAAAGAACTTAATTATCATAAATTCCACCCATTATTTCTTAAACTAGTTTCTTTATTAATGTGTATTTTAATGAATCTAAATGATGGATATATTAGTGAGTATTGATATTCATAATGTCTGAAAATGTATCAAAACAAAGCTATTACAGGTTTTTTTTGGTCAACTTAATCATGCACATTATATTCCAATTACTGAAAAAAAAATGTCTTTCTTTGTTTTCCTGAGGGAAACAAATGAAAAAAAATCTCTGTTTTGTAAAATAGCCCAACACCTACAGTACACACATACAAACCAACACACACACACATACCAGGCTATTAAATGTTTCATGAAAAACCCTTAGAGAGCTTAGAGAACGATCATTGTGCCTAATTTTATTTAATCTTCTCTTCTCTTTGTATCGGGAGGATAACACAATTTAACACATCTAAAAGATCCACCTGGACCTGCTTGCTGATTATTCCCCAAAACCCTGACCAGCGTTACGCTTTTCTTCAACTAGTCTGACATCAGCAGCGAGGGGATTGGACGCAATGAACTTCTAGGACGTTTGGGAGGGAGACAGAGTTGCCTAATTGAAGCCATGGGCGAAAGGGCAGTCAAGCGGGGAGCAGGTCTGACATGGGAGAAGTGAGGTCTTCATAAGAGGGCAATAAATGTCAGCGGTAGACTTGGGGATGCTCACGCAAAAGGTCTCATACCCCCCCCCCCCCCCCCCCCCCAAATATGAAAGAGGGGCCCAGAGAGAGGGAAACATTAACAAGCAGAGATTTCTTGAAACACGGTGAGCGAGCAGGGAAAAAACACATCGAGCTGACGGATCGTCCTTTGTTTTTTTTTTCAGATTAAAATTCACAGTCAGGGGTGTACTTTATGATTGCCTCATCATTATTTTAGTGTCTTTCTAACACTATTTGATCATTCCCTTTCCTTCGTCTGGTCTGTTTCATCGCGTATTAGAGCTCCAGACCTGATGACTACATAATGATTCCTTTCCTTTCCCCCCCAACTGATCCAGTCTACCAAACAATGTGCTTTGGCAGTTTGAACCCTCTTATTAAACACAAGTACTGTCTCTCGAACCAAAGGATTTGAAGTCGGAGCTAATTGACTAGTCCCTGACATTTTCTCTCACCCTGGCCTCGGCCGGACCTCATAAACAGTAACATTTCTCTTTCACACTGTCGGTAATTGGGCTTATGCTTCGCCTGCTTTCTTCCCCCAATCATAAATTGGCAGCTACTGTATGGAATCGTGCTTGTGTGTACTGTGTACAAATGCAGGACTCATGGCATATTCATGAGTTTCATGGCATATTCATGGCATATTCATCAAGCTCGACGTGACACGCAACAAAAGTTTGGGCTTATTAGCGGGGGAACAAAATTCCCCTTTTTTTTTTCTGACGCATAGAATCGAGGCAGAGCTAGACTAGGCCATTAATACAACAGATGTGTGTTAATAATGGAATGTGGGGGGACGGACAGACAAACCAAAACACTTTTGTTTTCCGTCGTGAATCTGATATGCTGCTTCTGCCTTCTGCGTCATACGCATTTGTGATTGAGATCTGTGAGAGATTGCAGATGCATTCCATCATTGGGTCCTCTCTCTCTTTCTCTCTCTCTCTATCTTTTTCTATCTCTCCCCTCTGTCATTCTCTCGCCACACTCTCTCTCTCTTTCCCTCTCTACTCTGCTTCTCTCGTGGGCTCTTGTGTTCTTGCCTCCCTACTCATGGCAGCCATTTGGAGAATATGCCTAGGGGCTGACAGATGCTCCATCTTTTTTTTTTTTGTATCCCTCCACCGTTCGGTTGTTCACTTCCATCACATTACCACCACCGCATGCATCTGCTTCAGCCGGGGCACGGCTGATTCGCTTTGACTCATCTCGTCTACATTATCTCCTTAAAGAACTGGGGAGGACAAGAGGCGAGGGCTCTCTCTCTCTCTCTCTCTCTCTCTCTCTCTCTCTCTCTCTCTCTCTCTCTCTCTCTCTCTCTCTCTCTCTCTCTCTCTCTCTCTGTCTCACCCCGCGCCCGCTTGCTTTTATCTCAGTGAGACATGCGCCAGGAGAATGTTGGGGAACAGGTAACTCATACGCTATGCCAACATATGCTATGCCAACATATGCTATGCCAACATGCTCGTTGCAGCTCCATTGGTAGCTCAAAGCTGGCTGTACGGTCGTTGGGCCCTTTAAAAAAAAAAGTCTTTAACTAACGGGTGCCCAACAGAGTTTTTCCTGGTCAGGTCACATGGTCAGGAAACACCCATTTGTTTGGTCAAAGCAGTGTTATCTTTTGGTAAAAGTTGGAGTGAGTGGTGGTATGAGATTGATTTTCAAAGACTGGAATGGGAGTGGGAGTCACTTTTTAACCAATGTGCAAAACAGTCTAATGAAATTCTGATGCCTACTACTTTACTCGGTACATAAATCAACAATAATCAACACTCAAGGACCTCATCGCTCATTCTCAAACCGACATAATGTGTCTCTCTCTTTTTTTTTTATTATTAAATCTCTTTTTATTCACCAGAAATAACCAAAATACATACTTACAAGAACTCTGTGTCTCTCTTTTTGGGGTTAATTTTTTTTCCATTTTTGTCGTCTCTACCACTTTGAGGACAGTGTGAGGACAGGAAACATTAATTTGGACTTCTAAGTGTGTGCTTGTTGCGAAAGATTTGGCAATGAATGAAAGTCTTTGAACTCGAAAGTGGGAGAGATCTCATCTGAGGCAAATTCATATTCCACCCACCTGCCTGTTATTGCTGTCTGAGCTACACAAGGCTGTAATTGTTTTGGAACACCAAAGCACACACACGCACGCAGTCATGCAGGCATGCACGTACACACACAAATAAATAAGACCTTTGCCTGAAAACATTAGTGTCTACTGACTGTTGTTTTAGTCAATACGTTCATGGGAAAAGCATTCATCTATTACTTAAAAAAAATGAAAGCAGTTTTAGAAAGCAGTTGGAGAGGTTGTGCACTTGAGTCTAGCCTCTGCTCAATCACTTTCGGTAAGCATTAGTAATAAATGCCATCCATTCGAAAAGGACAGTGATCTGCAATCAGTCTGAGGGGTTCTCCATATTTACTCATATTCATCGTCTGTTGTTTTCCACGATAGACTGAACCCTCACATTTCATCAGACTGTATTGTATCTTCCCTTATTTTCTTTCACAAGTTATTGTATAACCACTTTTTTTGAAGTCAGGAGAGAAAGAGAAAAAAAAATGGATGCCCATGCTGTGTTTTCCACTGGTATATATCCACTGGAACTTGTACATGGGGTGACCCAGTGCTGCTCTCTCCTCCACTTTCCATCGCCTGGAGCCACAGAAGGTTGATTTCCTTAAACTGTGTGAAGAGAGAAGCTTTTGTCTGCCACCAGCAGCAGTCATATGGTGCTGTGCCACGGAGGGGTTGACCGCAACGGAGGCTGGTGGAGGTAGAAATCGGAGGACGGGGCTCATTGTAATGCGTGGAATGGAATGAGGAATGGTATCAAACACACACGTTGCGCATCTGCTTGATACCGTTCCTCATTCCATTCCATGCATCACAATGAGCCCGTCCTCCCATTTCTGCCTCCACCAGCCTCGCCTGGCGGATAGCCAGCCAGAGTGATGAACCCTCCATCCCTCCATCCCTCCATCCCTCCCTCCTCCCACCGGTGTGTGTGTGTGTGGGAGACATTAGCAGCCCAGTGAGTTGTTTACACGCGCTGTGTCTGCTGAGCCTCTCTAAGCCCTGCGTTTCTCTGGTTGGTTCCGGTGAACACTGTGCTGATTTGCTACCCACTGAACTGTCATGTGAATCATTCATGGCTCTGAGTGTTTTGTTCGGGCAGAGCATACAAGGTCTTCTCATATGTTGCTTCTTTGTTTAGTTTTTTTGTGGGCATGAATGTCTCTGAGAATGCCAAAGTCCCCAGACATCGTAGGCTAATCCTTCACATTCGATCCAAAAGCATTCCTGTGTGTCATTATCCTTTCCTGTTAGCGACTGTAGCTGAAACCCTTTCCTGGTCTCTAAATGATATATCCTGCATCAGGCTTTTTTTCTCATTGCATGGAGGGGTGGTGGAGATGGAGGGGGGGGGGGGGGGGGGGCGAGGGTGGAGAGGGAGAGGTGGGGTGGTGTATTTCATCTTCATTATTAGATGATTATTAACTATGCGAAAATGACCCTTCCTGATTAGAGTCATGTTAAAGGAGGAGAAGGGGGGGGGCTGAAAGAGAGGGAACAGTGACTAATGGTTTGAACAAACCGTCAGATGGTTCTCCATTTGAGGTGGGGGGCGGGGGGATGGGTGGGGGGGGGGTGGTTTGGCAGTGAATGAATGTCGTAAATATGAACCTCTTGTCTACCTTTGATTAAAACACTGGGAATGTATTAAACCCTCTTTTTCCGCCTAGTCTATAATTCATAGTTTTGGGAGCGAATGTGAGAGAGAGAAAGAGAGAGAGAGAGAGAGGGACTATGGTCTGGCTATTAATATTAACGATTGGAGTATTTTACTTTGAGCACAGCGACTATAACTCTCTGGGTGGGTGTATAGCATCTATTTAATGTATCCCTGATATTGCAGTACTGAAACAGGGAGAGGCGCAAAGCAGCACAGGCGTCAAAAACATGCTCATTATATAGTAGCAGTTAACATTAAAATGCACCAAATAACATCTCCCACACAGAGAGACATTTAAAATGCCGACACAGACATATCTTTCAGACTGAAAACAACCCCCATAGAGATAGACCTTCAAGCTGGACATTACCTTTCTCTTGTTGTTGGGGCTGACGTAGAGGTAGCTCAGTATTGTCTTCGCCCCCACTTTCTCATTGAGCTTCTGGTAAGTGGTTCCGTAGTCAGTTGACCTGAAATGTTAATCAGAGAGCTTGATGAACACTTGATAAATGACTTGTTGCAATTTTAAAAAAATCCCCCAGAGGATTCGAAGCATACAGTCTTTAGCACCTGGGACTATTGTAGTAGTATGTCAATCACAATTATCTATAGTTATTCCCCCGCTCATTTCATGTTCTCATAAAGGCAGGTGGTAACAGGCATAGAGAAGGACGCCTAATGAGTTGGTCCCTTGTCTCTCTTCCGGGGCATTCCCTGTGGTGAAGCTGTTGAGAACGACACAACTGTACACAGCGCTGTATCACTGCCCCCTGAACTGCTAGTCTCGTCCATTCCGGGTCCTGCCCTGTGGCAAGTATAGATACAGCACAATCCGGGTCCTGCACCATGGTGGACACCGTGCTGACAATAGATGTGATCCAGGGTACATCATGCTGAGTCACTGCACCGAATTGGTAACACAATATTTAGTTATTTTGAACTTCACAATGTCCTAATGTTTGAATGCGTGTGCCGCTGTTTCTCATTCATGACGAACTGTGAAGTGATTGCCTGCCTTCCCTAATGCCCCGTTGTTTAGATGTGAGAAGCTGGGCTATCGTTGATGTGGGAAAGGGTATACACCTACTAGCCTAACCCTAACCGTAACCCTAACCTGGTAAAGTAATTGTGTGTTTTAGTCTTCTATTTTTATACCTTTACGTACATGCGTTATTCTGTTTCATCGTAGTTGTAATGAAAATGTGAATCAATGTTGGAAAGTAATATGCTGTGTTTCTTTGCAGACCCTTGCACATTGCACTTATGCACATATTTGATTTGAGCCACGTTGCACTTTTGCACACACATATTTGCAGTTGTCCAGCCGCTGTGAAGGAACACATGGAATTATGTAGTAAACAAAAAAGTGTTAAACAAACCAGAATATGTTTTATATTTTAGATTCTTCAAAGGAGCCACCTTTTGCTTTGATGACAGCTTTGCACACTCTTGGCATTCTCTCAGTCAGCTTCATGAGGTAGTCACCTGGAATGGTTTTCCAACAGTCTTGAAGGAATTCCCAGAGGTGCTGAGCACTTGTTGGCTGCTTTGCCTTCACTCTGCGGTCCAACTCATCCCAAACCATCTCAATTGGGTTTAGGTTGGGTGATTGTGGAGGCCAGGTCATCTGACGCAGCACTCCATCACTCTCCTTCTTGGTCAAATAGCCCTTACATAGCCTGGAGGTGTGTTTGGGGTCATTGTCCTGTTGAAAAACAAATGATGGTCCCACTAAGCGCAAACCAGATGGGATGGCATGTCGCTGCAGAATGCTGTGGTAGCCATGTTGGTTAAGTGTGCCTTGAATTTTGAATAAATCACCAAGAGTGTCACCAGCAAAGCACCCCCAAACCATCACACCTCCTCCTCCATGCTTCACGGTGGGAACCACACATGTAGAAACCATCCGCTCACCTTTTCTGCGTCTCACAAAGACACGGCGGGTGGAACCAAAAATCTCACATTTGGACTCATCAGACCAAAGTACAGATTTCCACTGATCTAATGTCCATTCCTTGTGTTTCTTGGCCCAAGAAATTCTCTTCTTCTTGTTGTTCTTCCTCAGTAGTGGCTTCTTTGTAGCAATTCGACCATGAAGTCCTGATTCACGCAGTCTCCTCTGAACAGTTGATGTTGAGATGTGTCTGCTACTTGAACTCTGTGAAGCATTTATGTGGGCTCTAATCTGAGGTGCTGTTAATTTGCGGTTTTTGAGGCTGGTAACTCTAATGAACATATCCTCTGCAGCAGAGGTAACTCTTGGTCTTCCTTTCCTGGGGCGGTCCTCATGAGAGCCAGTTTCATCATAGCGTTTGATGGTTTTCGCGACTGCACTTGAGGATACATTCAAAGTTTTCGAAATTTTCCGGATTGACTGACCTTCATGTCTTAAAGTAATGATGGACTGTCGTTTCTTTTTACTTAGTTGAGTGGTTCTTGCCTTAATATGGATTAGAACAGTAGCCGAATAGGGCTATTCACTGTATAGAACTGTGTACCAACCCTACCTCTGCACAACACAACTGATGGTCTCAAACACATTAAGAAGGCAAGAAATTCCACAAATTAACTCTTGACAAGGCACACCTGTTAATTGAAAACCATACCAGGTGACCACCTCATGAATCTGATTGAGAGAATGCCAGAAGTGTGCAAAGCTGTCATCAAAGCAAACGGTGGCTACTTTGAAGAATCTAAAATCTAAAACATATTCTGGTTTGTAAAATAGCAGCAATAGTTTGTTTAACACTTTTTTGTTTACTACATAATTCCATATTCCATTTCATCGTTTTTATGTCTTCAGTATTAATCTACAATGTAGAAAATAATAAAAAATAAAGAAAAACCATTGAATGAGAAGGTGTGTCTAAACTTTTGACTGGTACTATATATATATATATATATATATATATATATATATATATATATATATAACCTCTGTTTTTACCAGCTATTACTGTTCAAGTTCATGGTGTCCATTATTGTTAATTTATTACATATGTAACAGTTCTCCAACCTGTTATTCCTGCTTGGAATTAGTTAAAAAAAAAAAAAGGAACCTGAAACATATTTTCTCTCATTGTCTTGTCTGATTATATTGGGTGTATTCCACTGTCATTTTCCGCTACTCGTGGAAAAGGCATGGTCCCTCAGTCCCTCTGCTCATGATTAACACAGCGCTGCAACACACATCAAATACAAGGAACAAAATAATTACAGTTTAGTGATTCAAGGTTTTACCTCACTGCTTTGCACATACAGTACATAAACACAGGACAATGTGTTATGTGTCACATTTGCATAGAGTTAACGTTTCGTTTTTGTCCATTTACATTTTCACATCAGCTGTATAGTTCCAGAGTGAACAAAACATGCTCTCACTGCACTGGCCTACTTTTTGTTTTGTCAAATACTGCCTTCTTTTCGGGGATCGTGACACTTGTTGGCATCAGGTACAGTGTTGTATGCTCACACAAAGTCTTTCGCCTGACAGTTTGACAGATGTTCAGCCTCCTGGGGAACGTAAACCTGAGCCATATATTCTTACCTGCAATAATACTTATTCATATTTCAATCAACTACAATATGTCTCCAATTATACGAAGAAAAAAACAAACATTTGTTGTATAAAAAGGGACACAATGCCAACCGTCGCCATTTGGAACAATAGCAATTGTTCTGGAACGGTTGCTTTGTTATCACCAAGGGCAACGTTACTCAATGCTTTCTGATGTCACATCTTTTTGTTCAACCTCAATCGGACATTTGTTCACCTCAAGCCAAAAGACAGTCCGAGCCTCAAGTTCATCGCTGGTTCGAAATGGTGGTGTATGACTGGGCCTAATCTTGCATAGCCATGCTTCCAAATCACGTTGGACTCATACCTCCTTTGAATGTCTGGAGGAATGTATATTAGTCCATTCTGTCTGAATGGAGTGCTGGCTGCTCGATGACACATTTTGATCGGCTTTGAGCAGAAGTGATCTTGCGAAAACAACAACCCCCTCCTCCTTTTTCTTTTGAAAAGAGCAAATGAGTCTGTACAAGTTCAAAGAGAGACTAAGTCACACAACATAATACATAGAAAAAAATATTAACTAATTGTTAAAGCAGCACTCTTCAATCTGTACTCCCACCAACCATGACAGTTGAGGTTGAGTGACTTGTGGCTGAAAACCGAGTGATGCTTTTTAGATGTATCTGATAAAAATGTATGTTGAGTGCTGCTTTGAGACTACATGAACTTAAATGTTCACAGGAAAGTGTTAAATCAGCTTCACATAGTTGAATCAGGCCCAACAGTGGATGAGGTGAGCGCTGAAATATTTAAAATGATGGTCAAAGTGCTAATGTGAAATAGGTGTTCAAGCTGAGATCTGTCATTCCATGTCCCCAAGTTTGAACAACTTACCTGAGCTGCCAAGTCCAATTTATTTTCAGAGAAGTGAGGCTCAATCAAGGAGCTATTCAAATTATTTAATGTTATAATCTTATTCTAAGCTATGTAATGTTAAACTAAGGAATGAAAGAAGAAGCAAATAGCCAAGCAGACAATGCTGCAAAATCACCTCACAATGCTTGTTTCCACTTTAAACGAAGCAATCACTGATATCACTAGACTCCTTTCATCCCGTCCTTCACTATTAAATAGTGATTTTCTAAGTAACTGTTTGGAATTGAAGCATAACGATTTTTAAATAGTTTATTTTTTCTCTCTCCATCAAGTCAACAAACACACATGAAAAAAAAAACGAAAAAAAACAGCATAACCTCTGGTGGCCAGATGACAAATTATTTTTTTCAGTTTTCCCTTTTTCAGATTTATTATGGACTGGTTTCCGTGGTGATGAAATACGCCACCTCTCTGTGAATGCAGTTAATCATGGCTGTAACATTTATCAAAAGGCGAGCCATTGACACTCCGGTCCATGGGACAATGACATCATCTCGCTATTGATCTGCTCCTCATAGGCCCTTATCATGGAGCTGCCTGATTTAAGACCCAATGACTTACCTTTAGTGTTACAGCAACTCTCAACATGAACCAATAAAATCACTGCCTGCCCTCCTACATCTCTCGAAAAAAAAATGAAAGTTACAGTAAAAGGAAAATGATGGTGGCTCAAGGACGATTCTGAGAGAAAACCGCCTGTATCCTTCATCATTTAAGCATTGATGACCCTTTGCTTGTGGGCAGGTGCTGGTTTGTGGGGGTTGGGGGTGGGTTGGGGGTGGGAGGGGGGAGGGAGGGAGGGGGGAGGGGCGTTAAATGGTACCCAACCCCATCTCTCTGTTGTGATTCCATTCATGTGCCCTCTGGCTCCAGTCAGGGAATACTCCAGACTGTTCAGGTGTTGGATTGAACATGGTGAAAGTTAATGAAACATTACACAAGGCCATAGGAATAGTACAAGACTCATCAAGGAGATCTGGGTTCACTGTGAAACGGATCATGGATGGATGTTGGGGGTGATTGAGCTATTCCAAAGCTCTACCCAACCCATTCAATTCAATTTCGAGACCTCGGTTTCAGCTTCGTGAATTTGACAATGCCCTTGTAAGGTTCTCATGAAGGACACTACTTTGGGAGAGAGACAAACTGTACCTCTAGACACCTAATTAGAATTTTCAATATATCTACTGAACTACGACAGATACTGAAGCCATGTTCCCTAGTGGAGATTGATTAATCAACTAGGGATGGGGTGGGGGTGTGGGGGAATCTCGTCTCGAGACGAAGGTTAGCGTGAGGTCGCTAATCGCATTAGCAAGGTGCAAACGTAAACAATAAACAGCTTGAGACGCCCAATGGATGGCAGCTTTGCTGAGTATTCAAAATGAATTTATGAAAGCCTCAGCGCACTTCGATAGTATTTATCCTGCCCCACCCCACCCCACCCCCCCGCCCCTCCACACACCTCAGGTTTGATGGCAGCCTTCCATTCTTAAACTCTCCTTCAGCGTGCCAGCAAACTGACGCAAAGCATTCTCTCTCTCTCTCTCCATTCTGGATTCTCTCTATTTTCCTCTCTCCATTCCTCCCTTTCCCTATCCCTCTGCCTCTCTTCCTTTTCTTCTCCTTTCCACACACACCCTTAATCGTCCACACATTACCGTCCTCAGAGAGCAAAGTTCTGTTTTTCTCAGAGTATCATATGTATAATAACGTGAGCGAACAGTCAATGTTAGACGCTCCATTAAGGGGGTAATGTGGTATCTAGACCATTAATGTCGAGGCTACCCGACTTAAGACACACAATGGGTGAGTCTCCAGCTTAAGTGGAGCCGGTAATATAATGGTACATTTAGCAGCAATGGTTTGTGGTTTGGAGAATGCTTTGGGCTGACCCACAGGCCTGCATAGGGACATTGCGCTGATTTCCTCTGATGGTCGTCCTGAGGTCATATCCTCTTCCTGTTATGAGGGGTGCACTGCTGCTATTTTACAGCCGTCTGCTTGCCTACTGTTTTGAAAGTCTCTTAAATGCCCAAATTCCATTCAATCTGCTTGAATGATCGTGATGTGGAACGAATGGAAGTGCATTACATTTTCTCTCTTTTCACTAAAGGCCATGGGAGGATTAGGGTAGGAGTTGTACAAATGACGGAATCCAAGGAATGGAAACTATAATAGTCTCACTTTATTTGGAGAATTCAGCCCAGAGATACTGGACAAATTATCACCAACGTTTCACCTTTCGTGATCATTTCAAATAAATGTTATATATATATATATATATATATATATATATATATATATATATATACAAATATATATCCTTCAGAGTGCCAGCAAACTGTATGTATATATATATAGATACTGTAGACTATCGAAATAGAATAGAAATGTGCTGTAGAAGAGTGTCTTGAATCTGGAGTGATATGGTACTGGAGTTAGATGGTACTGGAGTTAGATGCTCAGATGCTTTCAAGACCAGTCGAGGTAAGTCGGTTTATTTGGACATCACTGGAGAGCTGCGTTCACTTCCAGTGAAGTACAGAGGAACAGAGGAACGAGTACAGAGTGACAGAGTGTTCCTCTAAAACATGTCAAAGGATTATCGATCAAAGGACATAAGCCTTGATTTGTCAAGTGAGTGTACAGTATGTCCACTTTAAGGTTTCTATCGATGTTTGTTTTTCTTTAATTTGTATTGATTGACCTTAAAAACTATTAATACCATGTTTGAATGCCAGCAATCTAAATTCCGCAATCTTTTTTGCACCCTGAAATAAGATATTGACTTCAGACATCAGACTTTTTTTTAAGAGGCTTACCTCCACAGTGAGCTTTCAGTAACGCTGTTCAGGTTGAAGTCAAGCAACTTGGTCAGCATGAGAATCACCTGCAAGAGAGAGACCCGTCATGAATATACAAATACTCACATTTGGATTCATGTGATTGCATTTCTAATAATCATCCACCCAAGGAACATCGCCATTCAAGGAAATTGTATATCTGCTTGATATATATTTTAGCTTGGGTTGCTTTTTGGAGGTCTATCATTCGGTGTTAGTTCACATTGTTTGTATTGTATTTGTTGTTTATAATATTTAGTAGTGTTGTTATTGTGAAGCACTTTGAGACATTTGTCTATGTAAAAAGCACTATACAAATAAATGTGATTGATTGATTGATAAATTGATTGATTGATTGATATGATGGTATGGAATCCATGGGAATAATTGCAGTTGTTGAGAAGAATAAGACACAGACCCACCACGACCACATGTTGGCTCTTCTGACATATGGGATAACTGAATCATTTTCAGTTGTCTCTTTCCTTTATGTCCACTTAAGCCTGTACTTTAAATAACATGAATGAATTATAGGCATGAATTATGTTTTGAGTTACAATCACAATCTTTCAGGAGTTAGGGAGGGAAAAGTAAGCGGAACGGGGAAGCTATCCATGTTTGGGCATGTACTGTACCCACACATGACAGGCACAGTCAGTGTGTTAGAGAATTCCCTCCCTACCTGACAGAGAATACAAAATGAAGAATCGGGGCTTCTCACAAGATTGTGCAGGGATTTGAAACCACACAGCTTGACAGTGAAGTGAAAGGTGCTAAAAGATACATCAAACTCCCAGCGCGTGGATCTCTAATTATTTCAAGCTTATTACTAATTCATATCAGATTCAATCTAAACACAGGCACAGTAACTACTCCTTATACAGTTACACCCTTAAGGTGCGTGGGACCCGGGAAATTGGGTCAACCCGAATCCTCGGGGAAAAACGAAGACAGAGAAAATCACATTCCGCCCAAAGCAAAAAAAAGAACTACAGAAGCACGGCAAACTCACAATCTATTTACTTTATGAATAGAGTGCTATTTGAAATTCATTGCACTTCTGTGGCGGAGGAGGAATATCTTCATAGAGAACCCTGAAGTTTTGTCAGTGTACTTTTCCAGTCCTACAGGCCCCCAAAAAACTTCCGTTGTTTTGCGAGTTACGAGTTGTCGCTGCATGGAAACGCCATGGGGTGTTTTTGGGAGGTCAGTCAGTACTACGGAAAAGATGAGAAGATCCACCAGTGATAATTTGTCTATTTCCATCATCCTCATGGCAATGTCACACAGATGACCTTCGCATCATGTCATTTTCACCCGTTTTTTTATTCTGAAGCCTCCAAATACATGGATGATCCACACCCTTATCTGAAACTTCATAGGCAACCTTTAGGAAACTGCTCCGTATGCTTATTCAGAAGAAAAATAAGGATATCATCAAACAGTAAAATAAACAGCCTGCGTCTATATCATTTGTACATATGTCAAGCTCCATGCTGTGCATTATCAATATCCAACTGTTTCCACATGCCTTGGCTGCTTTTGATCCTGGCGTATGTGTCGAGGCAGCGCACAGAGTCACTATATGACTTGTGTGACTTTGTGAAACAGTTCGGCCAGCATGGGGTTCCTGCGAGCACAACGAGAACAGATGCACCTTGGGTAGCAGAATTACATTGCGAGGCAGGGCCCCTGTGATCATGCTTATTAAGTATGCGCTAACATCTGCGGCCCAGAATGCAGGGGAACGCCCTCGGCCGACCTGTGGCTGGCGCCTGAGTCTACCGTGGGTTGTGAGGAAAGAAAAAAAGGAAAAAAGAATACAACAACAACGACGACGACGTATAACTCTTTAGAATTAAGCCTCGTTCACGAAGTCGCCTCGCATCTCTCCTGCGAGTGCCCCGGTGAGAAGGGAATTAGCCTTGGGAATGAACAACCTTAAATGTCCAGACTAGACCTATGCATGCTAATGACTGACTGAGTCTATTTAGCTGGCCAGCTGGAGGGTGAATTCACACACAGCTTTGCTTGCTCTTTTCTCTCTCTCTCTCTCTCTCTCTCTCTCTCTCTCTCTAGCTCTCCCCTCACATCTCAACTCTGTTTTTCATTATTAGGCCAGTAATATGTTTACATCTCTGTATTACTCTGTATGCGTGTGTGTGTGGGGGGGGTGCGTGCGTGAATGCGTGCACCTGTGTGCGTGTGTGTACCTGTGTGCCTGTGTACAGCACTGCAGGTGAGGTGAGTGGCGAACCTGGCTGGCTCTAAACCTGGGATAAAGTCCTCTAAAAGGCGGAGCGGCGGTAAACACACGGTGGCTGGCTTCATTAGCTGAAGGACAGTGTACATACGGGCCCTTCTGTCTGCCCCATATGGAGGCTAATGTGGGTGGCCATCAGCGAGAGGCCCGTGTCAGATGGTCTCCCACTGGAAAGTGCATATGCTCCATTGCCAAACGTGCCAATTAGGCCTGTGGGTTTCTCCTACTGTAAATATTACCTCGCCTCCCATTCCTCCCGAGGGCACAGACGACAGGCTTTCTAGAGAGAAACTTCTAACTATAAACTAACGATAGGAGAAAGACGTTGACTGGAGAGAACATGAACGACATTTTGACTTTTTGACTCATTAACTTGGGATGTGTTTATGGGGGGGAGGCGGGGGGGGGGGGGGGTTGGTGGCCGCTGCCTCTCACAGGTTGCACACAATGTTGAAAACCCACGCAGTTTCTGTTAAAATGTTGTGAGAAACTTGTTTGTAACGATAGGGGGAAAAGTTTGACTAGAGGGAAAACTAATTAATTACTGTTTGACTTTCATTAACTTGTGATGTGTTTATGGGGTGGGGTGTGTGTGTTTATGGGGGGGAAGAGCTGCCTCTCATGGTTTGTACATAATGTTGAAAACCCCCAATTTCCATTTTAAATGTTGTCATTCGCCTCTGGAACTGTTTAAGGGGTATGGTTCAGGTTTGTGATAAGATAAGTGCCGCCTTTCAAATAGAGTAAAACTTTTAAGTGTGTCACGGAGGTTCAACAAATGTTATCTCTCTGGTACCGTTTTTGTGATATTAGAAATGCAAAGAGGGGCCTCTGCTTAGGATAGGGATCAATAACAGCTGTGCTTCTACAAAGCTTTAAGTGCTTATGGTTTCTCTTTTTTTTTTTCCAACGCTGAGTGCCTTTGTTTCCAGCAAACTGTTCCATTTCCTTCTGATGACTGTCCTTGGTTGGAGTAAAAAAAATATCATCATGGATCGAAATCCCCAAACACGCATATACAAATAACAATTACTCTCTCCTACGGCTTGAGGAGGCGGAACTGTAAACACATAAAAATCCAGGGTTGCTAGCACAGAAGCTCTGAAACAAGACATGTTACGCTCATGTTCTTGAGGGCAATAGAAAATATTTGTTTTTCTCACATCCTGTTTTTTTCCCTCTCTAAATTGTAATGATGTGAATTGTTTTCATTTATTTATTTATTTTTTAAAGCTTATAGTGTGCACTACAATAACCTGAAGAACAAACACAAGAATATAGTGGAGGCTGGTGGAGGTAGAAATCAGAGGAATGCATGGTATGGAATGAGGAACTCCTCATAACGTTCCATGCATTACAACAAGCCCGTCCTCCGATTTCTACCTCCACCAGCCTCCACTGGTGTAGACATACTCTACAGTAGCGTATGCATTCTATCAATGATATTCAGAAAGCAAAAAAGAAAGTTAACCAAATATATACATATATAATATGTAAACAACTTCAATCTCCTAGGTGTTCCGGAGCATAGTTCTGTCATTCTCTAGGGGGATCATCTAGGCAAGAATCCTTCTCTCTGTGGATTAGCTGTTGTCATTTCCTCCTTTGGAGTATTCACAGTCCATGCCTTTTATTGATATGAAAGTGAAATGTATCCAACCTGAAATTGCAAGCACTTGTCAGAATATATTGTAACACATCTGAAAATCTGTCACGATCAAAACTGATGAAAACTTGTCATTTGCAATTTGTGGCCCAGGAAGTGTTGATATAATACAACACATGTAGAATAATGCTTTGTGGGTTCGGGGCGAAATATTTTTGGGAACATAATTGGCCCTCTGGATTTCACTTCACTGTACATCCAATGGCCTAAAACAGTGGCCTAAAAGTGAAAGTACCTATAGGCATGTGCAACAACAATGTTACATATTGTTACAGTACATGGTACTTACAGAATAACTGCTATTCCTGTTTGTGGCCCTCATTGAGTGGATTTGCAAACAAACTCGCTATAGGGATATCTGTATAATCTGAGATATTAATTCTAGGCTGCGGGGAGGTTAAGTCTGTTGACTTTTACAGCCCCTGGCCAGAAACACTTATAAGTAAAACCTCTAGGATTTAGGGCTCTGATCCAATTTGTTGACACATAGACAGGATTTCTGTCAATATCTGTCATGCAGTATGCACAGTGTGTAATGTGGGTGGATATTGTATGCTAATCACACGGTTGTCTGTGTTTTTGTACTTATCTACAACGCTTAGAAGCTAAGCCATTTCGGTGTTAGATCAGACTCCATGATGAGATGGGAATCAGAAGTCCATGAAGAAGTCTACGGTGTGGTTTGATCATGCCACATACAATGCTAATGGCATGACTAATGGAAGGATATCCTTTTCTTCTCAGCATGAGACAACAGTGCTACTGAGGTGCCTGATTTACTTTCAACTGAACAACTGTATTCAGCAGTATACTATTAGTATAGTACTTTACTGTCATGGACTCTGCATTATGTGTGAGAGTGTTTACATTCTTCTCTGTCTCTGTCACTCTCTTTCTCTCTGTATGTTTGTGTTTGTGTGTGTGTATGTGTGTGTGTGTGTGTGTGTGTGTGTGTGTGTGTGTGTGTGTGTGTGTGTGTGTGTGTGTGTGAGCACGTGCTCATGGTGCGCGCGACTGTGTGTGTGTGTTTTCAAACAGAGAACTTTAAATGAATTATGTGCCCGAAAACAATGTTTATTCGGGTAATAAATCACTGTTTAGTACTTTGCCATAAGGGGGAGATAACACTTGACACAATTATTGAAATTGAATTCATGGACACTCTCTCTAGACTGATAACGGGACACACATTATCCCAAGTAGGTAAAGGTGCCTGCTCTGAATGAGAAAGCTGAGCAACAACAATTGAGTTTCACTCCCAAAGTAGGTTATCTGCCAGTTAAATATAGTAAATCACTCGGCACTGCATGAGAGAGATGTGGTAGCTCACTCGCGATCGTTTGACAAATAAACTGAATATATGAATATTAATCTGACGCATCTATTCTCATATTCCTCTGGAATATATTTTCAATACACTGCTATAAGTGCATCATACCTTGGATTTAAATGTCACTGAATAGACAATCAAGTTTCAGGCACTGCAGTTTTTGAGAGGAGTGAAATACTTCAGAAGTCAAGACATACAGTACCCGTTTTTCTAACACTTTTAATTATGTTCAGTAATAAAGCATTTGTAAACTGTTCGTAAACAATTTAATCATTAGGAAATATCAGTAAGTAATCTACAAATAGTAATGTACTGTATGTATTTATAAACACTATTTTAACTGATTTATTAATGATTTGTTAGAGTTATGATTGTCATTTACAAACAGTTAATAAATGCTTTGTTACTAAACATTTATTATAAAGCGTTCCCCAAGGTTTTAATGGCTTTGGATGAGAATCTATGTCCATGGGGAGAAGAACAAGGCTGAAATCCAAAATGGAACCCATCAAAGTACTAAGAGACTCCAGAACCCCAAGAGAATCTTGCTGATAGCTTCTACCAAATGCTACACTAACAACATGTGATTACATGAGATAACAGCCACTACAGTCCTAGACAGATGGAGCATGATAGATAGAACTAAAATAATATTGCCATGGCATATCAATTATTCAAATTAACATCGTCAGAAGTACCATCCGATCTCTAAGGGGATAATAAGACTATAAAGGAATTTACAAAGCCGTATCTGTAATCAAGACACTTTAGTAGTGGCAAACAATAATTTGTCCTTCTTTTGAAAGGGAATAATGCTGCCTCATTGACTTTGTTTAATTTTCCCCAGTTTTGGGGCTTTGGTGTTGGATGGTTGTAGCCCAAGGCGAGACAAGATTAAAAATATCCCCCTTGGCTTTGCCCGAGAGAGCGATCTGATGGTGGTAACTAACAGGCTCTTATCTCTCCACAATCTCTGCCTTTGTTCCCATTAGTGTGAATCAAAGGCTACAGATTCACCATCATTTGCATGTGATTAAAGGTGATTAGGCAAGTCTAAACCACCACCATTTCTCCCGGAATCATCGCCGGCAACGCCGTACCACAATCACCTCCAACATAACACTAAAGGGGAGGTGACATTGACCCCTCGTTGTTGCTATCCAGCCTTGTTGTGTATCAAGTGTGGCTTGGAGTGCCCCCGCAGACGCCAGCTTAATTCATGTCCTTAATTTGTGCTGAATACAAGTCAGGGACAAAAAAGAAGGGAAGAAGAAGGAAATAAAGTGAGGGGTATTGTGTTGAGAGATGATAATATGAAACACGTTCTCAAGTGAGGTTTGACGCGGTGGTTAAAGAGAAGCCATTACATGAGAATGGGAATTGCAATCAACACAGGTCTTAACCTTGTCTCAACGTCACTGTAATGAGATGATGAAACAAATCCCCTGGGGCCTGAAACCAGCCTTTTCTGCATGTACAGAGACAGCTGTATCAATACAGCAGCAATTGTTGCAGAGCTTGGACTCTGTAATAGAATTAGGCTACATGTGCTGCACACAAAACACTACTAGACTGGAGCTGGACCTGGACCTGAATGTCATCACCAGTGCATTGAAATAACTCAGAGATATGGCATTATTCAAAGAAAAAGAATCAATTGTATCTTTGATAGAAAACAACCCAAGAGAGAACGAGAGAGAGAGACAGAGAGAGAGTAGAAAGTCATAAAGACAGAACTCTCGGTTTCGTCACAGTCGGGTTCACATTGGCGTCTGATCAATCGCAGCATGTGACCAAAATTTCACCCCAGCCCACACAGGAAGTCGTTCAAGGCCAGACTATTGTGCCAGCCTTGGCTGGGGCACACATAAAGGACATACAAGGCGTGGACAGAAAGGATGCCACCATATTAGGGGCAATAAAGCCAAAATAATGAATGGGCACAGACGAACCGACTCTACAGGGGGTAGAGGCAGAAGCAGAGGCCAGTCAATGACGTCCATCTCAAAGTGTCATTGGTGGAAGGTACTGTAGAGGCTCATTGGCTTCTTCCCATGGAATCCATTTACAGGAGGGTGCAATCAGAATCATCGATCTTAAAGGTGTCATTACCTGCAGTTTAATGTAGGGGACATGACTAAACATGATGTTTATCTCCCATGGCTTCCCCACGCAGCTTCAACAGCTCACCTTAACTGTAACCGCAATAAGACACAATTTATAGCCTTCTCCTGCCTCTGTGATTATAGGATATCATATGGGCATTTTTCCCTCCTGTTGTGGTACTCTAAGATAATAATTGCGGCAACACCTTTAAAGCTGACCCTGGTACACATGTCCCAGTATTTCATGTAGAGGGTTACTATGATAGCGTGTTTGTTCACACTACAGGGATACAGCTGGGCAAGTCCATCTAGAAACAAACCTCCCATTAAAAAGCTCTAGGAAAATGAGTTGTTGTTGTATGGGCAAGGCCCTGTTGGTTTGGAAACGCGAGTGATTGATAGTTGACCCCCTTTCCGCCAGCCCCTTTACTGTTTTTAATGCCGTTCCTAACACCATCCAATTACTTACCTCAGAATTATTTGGGCTGGCACTGATGAATGGACGCCATTGGAAATTTTGAGACTGGATTCCCTCCAAGTTAATGCATAAATTAATAGGGGAGGCAGAGCTGTTGAGTCTACCCGTGGAGTGGAGGAGGTTACTGTATACAAGGCTCCACAACGAGACAATTGAAAGCCATAAACCCTGAGGTTATTGGTAAACCATAAACCTCCACTCCCTCATCCGCTTGCCTATTTATTGCTTACTGTGACTTCATACCACGCTGAGCACAAGATCTGTTCACCTCTACAGACCGAGAAAACATTGGAAAAGAAACAGGATTCCCCTTGGTCAGCTAAAACAGGCAGAGAGAATGGGTCCTCGGGGAGAGGTGGGAGATTATGGAAAGAGGAATTAACAATTGACAGACGCATAACTGGCTTTAAGTTTTTATCTATTGGCTTATCGACGAAGACTCACGTAAGATCAATGAAAACCAAGGGAAGCTGACCTCTTTGTTGCAGTTACTCCACACGTTCTTACAATGTAGGGGAGAAAAGCAGTGTTTGAAAGGCAGGGCTAAAACAAGCCTTTGCATTTGCTACTGGTTGTCAGGATGGGCTACATAACACTACATTTCAATATTTCAATTTCATAGCTGGAGAGATCATTTATTATAATGTAGCATAATATTACCCAAATACAGGTATCAAAGTTGTAGGTAGGACTATGTAACTGTGTACACCTACACTGTAATTACACAGCACCTGCCTACTGTATGTTACCACAATGTACATGTACATGTACATAGGTTTCAGGCAACGTAATGTAAAGGGTGACCCTAAAATGACTTACACAAGACACCATCCCTTTTGAGTTGACAGCTTTGACACTGACTTTGTGCAATAAAACTTCTCGCTCTCCTGAGTCAGTTATCGGATTAAATCTTCAGCCAAATCTATGCTAACTGTGAAAGGTCACCAGCTAATTTGTCAAATGTGAGAGAGAGTAAATCGATTTGTGGGGCTCTGAAAATCCAGAGAAAATCCAGAGCACATATCGAGGAAATGGCATTTGAAATGCGTTTCATGGTAACATGGTAAAATGTGAGAAAGGGGAGCTTTATTGTGTGTTACCTTTGTGGTGTTCAGTCAAATGTAATTACATTTGTGTATCCTGGGGATATTGTTATTAGCGAGGGATGTGTGAACACCTGAGGTGAAGGGACAGGCCTGATCCCACATTGCAATTCATTTCCAGGCCTTTCCAATACTGCCTTATCGGCACTTAGAATTAAGTTACCTCATCACTTTCACTGTCCACATATTTACCCAGTGTAATTAATAAGGAGCTGATGTATAGCCTCCGGTGTGGAGAATGTAATTGTTACCCGCCAGCCAGACCCAACAACAAACTAGCACTTGCTTTTGAGAAGGCAAGAAGTGGGAAATGTCTGATGGCTAAGTAAAGACAAGAAGATTGTTTTTTTCGAGTGTGTTAACAATGTCAACTTTTATTTAATATCCATCATTAGATGTATTATTTCAAGAATGGTGTTAAAACATACTGTTGAAGACATTTGAGATGTGTCATAACCTCTACAAGGACTATTCAACGCATATGATTTAGAAGAGGAGGGAAATGTCCATAAAACTCGACCACAGCTCTCACTCCGCAGGACTCACGCCAACAGCGACTTTGTCCCATATGGCCTGTCACGCCTACTGTACACACATTCAAACTCTATGTCTACCAAGACTTCCTCTTATTCTTCCCCATCTTCAGTCAAATAATTTCCATCTATTTGTACTGGGTTTCGATGGCAGGGAGAACTCCTTTTTTTTAATATTGATGTTCAGAAATAGACAGTGGAGACAGATTTCCGTGGCGAGCTGGAGGCAAGAGCTAACTGGAGCAAGCAGACGTCAGGGCCCATCAGCATGCCATGCTATGATTGCTATAAGGATCTCACGGTCTTAACACTAGCTTGTAGGGTGGCTACAAGTGAGAGGCCAAATGGCATGAAAACGCTTGTGTTTGGATTGTTCTTCGAATGAGGACTGTTCGGTTTGGTTATGGGTTTGTGTTATGCAATGACCAAATTTGTTGTTGTTGTTGTTGTATAGTGTAGTCGTTTTCCAAATGTCCCCTTGGTGTACATTTTGTGTATTTTGTGTAATTTTATATTTTATGTATCTATAGTGTATAAGTGTATTTATGTTATGGGCTATTAATGTGCAGGTCAGCTGCAATTGCTAATAACCTGCCGCAAGCGCCTGTCGAAATTTGCTAGAGTGAAAATCTGAGGCCCGTATCCGACCCTAACCCGCAAATATATTTAGCAGCTTTTCTCTTATTGAATTAAACTCTGACATTGTCCTTTTTGCCTCAGTGGAGCAACATTAACTTTTTCTGCCAAAGTTCCCAAAACATTTGGCGACTGGCGTGTATTTGGCACGTGTGCAGATAGGCCCTAAAGCTTAGGCTTACACTCTGATGCTAGATAGTACATAATTAAAGAAAAACCTCAACGTAGCCTATAGATATGAATTGCACAATAATTATACATTCATGGATTTTTTGGAATTATTTTCTTCTCTTTAATCAGCCTCCCCGCCACCCACCCGTCCTTCACCGACACCGTATTGTATGACCCTACACCCGCCCGCCCCACGGATATAACCGCGGGGACTGTGGGTTATGAGTCAACCCACGCTTCACTATTGTGTGCAGTCAAAGACTTAAAAGGGTAAAATAGTTAAGTAAACATATTCAACATCCTTTTCAGTCAGCAGAGAGATGGAGAAAATAATTGGAGAACATTGAAAATGCTACACCCTCCCCCTGAACTGTTATTGTTTGCCAAACCAGCAATATGCCTCAGAGAGTAAACAAACAAATAAGCAAGATCATATCTTCGCATAAACTAACAATGACTAAACCAACAGAAGAAGAGAAAATCTATACCAAGGTGCAGCATTAGCAGGAAGACAAAGATGTCCTGTGAGTACCATATTCTACCTGGATTTGCGAGAAGAAATATGAAACATGAAAAAACATGAAAGTTAATCATCCTTTAGAAGCATAGAAGCAACTAGTGAATCACTAATAACAGAAGCTGGATAATAAGCGGACATGGGTGAGGCTTTGAGGACTACAGCCGTTTCTTTCCATTAGATAAAACTAAGAGTGGAAACTCGAGGTCCGAGTGCGTACTGTAAGTCAAATCATCACACAAATTTCCGATCGACATGAATGGAAGATTTACGCAAATGTCTGGGTTCCGTACGCGGATCTCGAGTTAGGATTCCACCCGAAGACAATGTTTTACTGTTTTACTCCATGATATACTGCCTTGTAATAATACACTGTTAATATATCCCTAACATTGAACATTAATGGAAAAATAAATGATCATTTAATAACCCTGTACGTCTCTAAATGAATTCGGCACTTACTGATCTGGTATATGGTAATGCGTTAATTAAGTGAGGGTTTTTCCTTATGGGGACATCCATAGCAATGTGAGGAACTGACAGTGAGATGCTTTCAATTACACTTTTTTTTAATTTATGAGTGATGGACAGAGAATGATTTAGCAGTATTACAAGAAGCATTAAGACATTAAAAAAAAACATTAAGTAACTCAAATGACACACCAACGCTAATGATACAACTCCACTAAGTCACAGATTTGTAAGTACACACACACACACGCACGCGCAGGCACACGCACACGCACACGCACACGCACACACACACACCATTAGTATACTTGTCAATGTCATCCAGTTTTGACACACAGACATGTGTGCCGCCCAGCTAAAATCTGCCACTTTCTGTGAAAAGAAAATAATGAAATAAATTAAGACCAATTAACTAGATAGTCTGATTATTCAGTCTAATTATGTGTATTAATGATATTACTGGCAACGTTCTGTAGATTGCGTGTGTAATCCTACATCTTGAGCTGTTTGACCTTCTTGGGGCTTTTCTTTTGCTCTGAATGATTCCTCGTTATTTGGTGATGGAGGTCGTATTAATGAGACACGGTTTTTCAGCTCCCTGGTATGAAAACTCCTCTTCCAACTCTTACATCATTTATAACCTAAAATAAAATGCAAGGACCAATTAGTGAATGACTGGAATAAGAAAGAGGAGACTGATGTTCAAGAGGGGGTTCGAGAGGTTGTTTTTCTGAAGCATCTCTTTCACTTCTTTCTGACATTGTAATGGCATCATTACATCACTTCTTTGAGATACAATAGAGAGCGGTTGCATTTGCGTGTTTGGGGGGGGGGTTGCCATTTTTGCTCCTCATGCATGTATTTATATTCACCTTGGTGTTTCTGTCATCATCTTTACTAAAAGGTTCCCTCAGCATCACCATAGCCTTGTCATGATGTTTAAGTGTGCCGTTTTGAGAGTGTGCTTTCCAGCAGGCATAGTCCCTTGCACTTCCATTTACTGTAGCTTCAGTAATGATTGTGTAAAACTACAGTATATTGTGCTGAGGTGGTTTAAAACCACATACAATGTTCTTGTAGAGGGCAAAACATACATTTATCTCTGCTGCTGAATCAAGTGGTGTGATTACATGTATCCCTACTCTCATCAACATCTAATCAAATGAATTTCTTAGCCATCTGATTTCCCCAATACAGGGTCATTTTCTAGGATGGGAAAAAAAATGTTTGTCAAAGCGATCCCCATCAGATACCATGAACAACCCATTTGACCCCATCTCTTTAGATATTATACCTGGTTAGACTGGATATTTCATGCAATAAAATATCTACCATGAACCCTAGTGTCTTTGCTGCAAACAGCATATTTCTAAATTTGCTAAAAATTCATCTGATGTGCCTGCATGCCGGTAGTGGCCCCTGCCTACTGTAGTACGTCTGCAAGTGTGGCCATAAAGCCGTTTCATTGCCACGGATCTCATTACCTTAAAATCTCCAGCCTTGAAACAGAAGGTCAGGGATCAGCAAATCCTCACTTCTGGCCAGGCTTATGATTCCATTCTGATGCAATTTACTCTTTTCTGATTATCATTCTCGTGCTGCCTATTGATATACATTTTTTTCTAGATTTGTACCGACGCGCTCTTCTCTTCTATTACCCCTACCCCTCTTCGCCTGAACCCAGCACGAAATGTCCCCAGATCACATATTAAAAGTTGTAAATGTGGCACATTCTGAGACTTAAGATCTAGTATTAGCATTGTCTAAAATGTCCGGCTTCACATCCAAATTAAATGCATGCTATCATCTATTTATACCTAAACTTTATGTTAACACGATAACATAAGATTTGAGTTAAAATCGCTTGTCAGCAATTGTATACCTTCATAGCCATGTTAATAGCATGAGTCCATTGAGGCAATTTGTTCATAAATTAAGCTGACCAGATGACATATGTGTGCGGACATCTCAGGAGATGACTAAAATTGTTGTGCAGAGTTCTAGAAATGTAATTCCAAACATGGTCAGTTTAAATCTAGTCCAAATTACTCTAATTAGTAATTGTAAAAGAGCACTCAATCAGGGACGTAAGAGAGAGAAGACCAGGCATTTTCAAATCTCAACTTATGATAAACAATTTTCTGAAAAACACTTACAGAGGTATCTGCAATAAAGCATGCAGCGAAGCTTGGAGACCTTTCAGATAATTGCACCATGTCGCTGTGAAAATTGTTTCAAATGGTGCATAATTAGGTGTCTCGAAGGTGAACAATGTACAGACAGCTAGACAAACAGGTGGCAAACCTGATTATCGTGACATAGTTGCAGAGGGAATTTTAGCGTTATCCTCAGACCATACTAGGAGGCGGAAGAGATGATGCATAGTTTTAAACTGGCAGGATGCAGATGCCACTCAAGTATTATCTGATGCCATACATTAAATAAAAAGGCCTGAAGTCAAATAGAAAGTTGATACAACAGCATATATATGTTATACCCTTTAAACCTGGGGAGGCTGGTGGAGGCAGAAAATCAGAGGACAGATTCATTGTAATGCATGGAATGAAATGAGGAATCATATTAAATGCATGTCTCCAGCCTCCACTGCTAAAAACATATGTTGTGATAAAGGTTTATCAGGCTCATTGGACGATAAACTTGTGTTTATGTGCCATATGTTGTTATTCCATTCAGCTGTGATTCTATCCTTCCATCACATTCTATCCTTCCATTACATTCTATCCTTCCATTACATTCTATCCTGCCATTACATTCTATCCTTCCATTACACCATGTTGGATTACTGCAGGTCTAAAGCAGTGCTTTTTACATTGTGGTAAGGAAGACAATAACTAGTCATTAGCTCAGTGTATTTTCATCAGTAGACTACACTGCAGTTGTTTGTGTTGTTGATGTTGAGTAGAGCAATCGTAAATTGTGGTCAAAGAAAGCCTTGTAAGGATTAGGTCTAAGCTACAGATGCTGAGCATTGTTGCATTCAGGGGAAGTGTCAGTATGCATTAAACATATCGGTATAATATCGTATATAATGCAAGTTTAATACTTCCCATTAATGCATTCCCTTATTCACTTTGATGGGGTCTTTCTTGGGACCTTTCAAACACACACCGCTTAGGAAGAGCCTTAAAGATTCAAGGGTGAATTATGTTTCCACTTCCTTATCAGTGTCTCACACACAACCTGACAAAGTCTTACCCTAACAAGCCAAAGTGCATTTCCATGACTCAGCAAAAGCCGTGGCATCAGCGAAATAAATTGCACCGGAGTATGAACATAACCCGATCAGAAGACACAAAAAAAAGCAGGAGAGATGAATTTGCTACAGGAACAGTTTCAAATTCAGCAAATCTCATTCATTATGTATTCAATGCTAAGATGTATCAGTGAGGCTTCAGTGAAGCTTCTCCAAGAAGGCCTTGTCTTGACGCCAGATGGACACGATTTTCACAAACAGACGATTCCAACCAATAAGAGGGTCTCATACTGCAAGACACATTGTTCACGTCACGCTCTCTTGATGCAATGTACACTGCACGAGTAGAGCCGATGTTCATTGCCAGGACAACGAAAGAAATGGCACCGGCCTTGAAAAAAAAGACAAAAAAGACATTTCAGCTATAATCATCGTCTTTCTTAATCACCTCTAACACATCTAACACTGCAACGTGCAGAAAGGAGCCACGCCCCAAAAAGTCTGATTCAGAAGACAGAATTCAAATCGGAGGTGATCGTGTCTTCTCTTCATGTCGTTGACCAAGGAGGTCAACTCGTGTCAAGACCATCACAGATGACACGCATTTACAGCAGATAGGTTAAATGTTATTGAGAGAACTTGCGGCTTGCGGCAAATTCGTGGTTGAAATCGTGCAGTGTCTGCCACGGTGTTAGGGCCAAACTGTTAGCTTTCAGACTACATTTAAAATCACAGCGTAATTCGGTGTGCCAACCTCGCCCCTCCCCCTTCCCCTCACCAACCCCCGTCCCATTGATTCCACGCCTCCATCCTCCCTCGCTTGGCAACACCGTCTACATCTCTGAGGCCCCCCCACAATAAAAAGGAGCCTTTTTAACAGTATCTGTGTCGGGCAAGAGAGAAAGGGACATGACTAGGAGTCGTGCCAGCAGTTTGCAAATGGAGTCTGAGCCCCTTCAATGCCGATCCTTTAAGCTGGTATCAGCACAAATAGAATAGAAGGGCTGCTTTACATTTTCATTGATTGTGGCTTAAGTTTTTTTTTTTTTTTTTTCGTGATTAGAAATTATTCTTTCACAGAGGAGGCTGCCTTTGGCCCGGCCATTAGGATCTAACCTCCTCCGTCGTCAGCCTGCCAGGTGGCTGTCAGCAATCTATAATTTCCACGAGCAGCATTCCACGGCAGGGGGCCTGCTTCTAAAGAAGCACTTGTTTGCCAAATATAGATGGGTCATTTTTAAAGGAAGGTCATCTTAGGCTTTCCTGTTTAGCTCTAGAATAGCGCCATCCTAACAATACAATAAACTGTTGCAGTATTAATTGATGTCCTTTTTAGGCCATATGCTAGTCCTTGTAATAGTACTACAACTTGATTTTGTAACTGGAAAAACAGGTTAAACTGATTATGTGTAGATATTGCTAATTAGCCAAAGTTGGACTTCATGATGACAAATGAAGACGTTGTTTCCATGAGCAGAACGGGCTCACAGTAGCCAATTGTATCTTGTAACATATAAATAGAGCACATTTGCTATCCCATGGAGACAGTGCATTTCCTGAGTAAGGATACAGAATTTAATAGTGATGTAATTTATGCAGCCCATTTCACAGTAAGCTGGGGATGTTGGGCTCGTATTTGAAATTGCAGGTGTAAGCAGCTCTGCCAACTTGGATGCAAACATGCACAAATTAATGTGGCCAAGCTGGTGTCTATTTACATGTTAATGAGGATTCCGAAAATATTCTAATGTCCAAGGTCCGGTTCCTGTTTACACTCAGCAAACTTTGTCCAAAAATGTACAATAACTTAGCTATAAACTCACACCGGCTCCTTACGAGCATACCGTTTTGAAATAGATAAATAAATAAATCTGAAATGCAAGGCCAGATTTAATGATAGGATGAATAAAACATTGGATCAAGGAGGAACTAAGGTTTCTGCAGAGAGAAAGTCTCTGATGTGTCTGGGGCACAGGACAAGGCAAGGTCAGTCAGCAGACATGTTGGGAAAATGTATGCACTGAATCTAGGATGCCCACTGCTCTCTACAGTACACATACGCATTTACTTATTTGCATTGGTATATTATGTTATGTCATGTCATGTCATGTTATTTACAGCAATGTTATGTTTGACCAATAGATTACAGTGCAAACACAAAGATTGGCGTATGGAGGTTTGACAGCTGGAGCATACAGTGCATTAGAAAGGCCCACATTATCATAACGGAACATACAGTACCGTACAGCCTTAAGCAAGTGTTCCCACTTATACTGTCAAGCAATATTTTATAACCGGTCCAGACGCTAAATTAATGAATATGTTTTAGGCCTTTTTTATTTATTTTTTACTCACATCCAGATTTATTACCTGCGTATTACCACTCATGAATTAAACATCGAAAAAGTATTTGAAAGCAATTTTATACATTTAGGGACGATGGCTTACAGTTCTCCAACTGATGCCATAAAACAACCACTTTACAGTCATTGTACAGGCAGAGAGAGATTATTTGGCATTTCCATTTCTGCAAGTCTTCAGTTTCAGTGTAAATGTACAATAAAGATTAATGGTTTGCATAAAAGAAAATCACAGGAGCTAAATTGCTGTTGTAGAATGGCTACATGGCACAAGGGTTCCTGCTATACTCAATAGTGTTTTCCAATGTGGTGATGTCAGAGAGACACTACATCACTCTGAAGTATTGCTGAGACCATAAAACACCCTTATTTGGACTCCCCGACAATCAAAACACGAATAATCTGAAAGATTCATTGTAAAATAACACATAATGCAAAAAAGGCAAGATTAGACCCCACTTTCTCTACAACACAGGCATTACGGCAATTACCAAAGAGCGGGAATCTGAAAATTGTTAACCTCAAAAAGTGAAACTACAGTAGTTAGTATAATACGCCAGAACATAATCCCTCCCCAATGTAATCCATTTCAAGAGAAATGCCTAATAAGTGTGTAGCAACAAAACCACCCTTCTCCACGTAACAGCTGGCAAGGGCATCGTAAGACCACAGCTACAGCTGATGCTTCTCACATTAACTTATGGACAGTGTGGCTCTTCTCCAAAGACATCTTGAACACGGCCATTATGATCGCCAAGGTCGTATCTGATGAAAACATGATGAACCAGCAGCTTATCTTTCAACTTCTTTCCTCTCCATCCCCCCTCTCTTCTCTCTCTCTCAATGTCTTTCTCTCCTGGCGAAGAGTTATTGAACAGTAGGGGACCGACGGGTTTTAATTACAACGAGAACCGGAGAGCTAATTGAACATAACAGAGGCCTAATTTCATGTAACAGCAAATCAAGATGTTACTTATGTAAATTTTGTCCTATCCCGCTGGGGGGTTGGGGACTCTCTTTCGATGGCAATGTCACACCCGTTCAACAGCACCAAGCGTAGTCTTCAGGATGCATAAAAAGCACTATTTCCCTCAGACCTAAACCATAGAACATTGAGTCTGATTATTTTTTCATCTTGGCACCTCATAGGTCACACATCAATCATGCTTTTCAACATTTCTATACAGATGACAGATATACAAAAAATATCATCCCGTTCTATCATTCCCCTGAGTACAGAATGCTACTCTGACAAAAACAAGCTGGAATGTAAGCTGAACAAATCTTTCAGGGAGGTGTATTAAGTGTTTTTTCTCAACCATCTGCTCGAAAAAACGATTGCTATATAGATGCCCACGTTAAGCATGATTGCATGCTATTGAGCATTTTAATGAGATCAAATAGATTAGAAAGAATCCTTTACTGCTGACGGTGTGTACACCGGTGACTTCAGACCCTTTCCAATATGCCAACGACTTACGAAGAAACACACCGCAGAGCTGGATAACAAATCGAATGAGGGCTACACTGTGGGGCCAAAGACGCCAGCTGTGCATGTTATTATGTGTCTTTTGGGCAACTTAGTCAAGAGAGGTGATGATGATTTGGGCGAGTGGAAATGATTGTGAATGAAATTTGCGGTCCCGAGTCAAATTGGCAGCGGGTAAGAGTCCCAAATGTGTTAACTGAATTAAGCACCAAACCAGCTCTCAATGGGATTGATTGGCTACCTAATTCCAATTTTCGATTAAACTCCCAGAATGCTGAGCTAAACCCCCAAACGGTTCTGGAGGAGCAAGTCAAGAATTACGTGAGCATTCAGCTCCCCATACGGTCTGTTTGCACTTGGAGCCCCCTGGGAAATCCCATACAGCTGCCAGAACAGTTGATAACAAAATAAAATTCTTTCACACTCCCTCCTTCTCCCTCTCTCTCTTCCCTCTTTGTATCTTCCTTCTCTCTCTATCTGTCCCTTTTGTCTATCTCTCTCTCGCTCCCTCCCTCTTTTCTCTCTCTCTCTTTCTCTCTCTCCCCCTCTCCCTCTCCCTCTCCCTCTCCCTCTTTCCCTCTTTCCCTCTCTCTCTCATTCTAGTCTCCTCCGGGACCTTATCTTAACTACCTGGGAGTAGAGGTACTTGGTTTGTGGGGCGCCGTCAGCTGGGGTCCAATGAAAAGGCCTCAGTGGGGTTGATGGGAGTGTGGGCAGTTCAGCTGCTCTCCCGCACCACGGGCCAGCATCCCACACACCTGGACCCTGGTGAGCCCTGCATCCTATAAAAGGACCAACTATGCAGTGCCATTACGTGTATAGCATAAAGCAAGGTGAAAGCTAGAGTTCAGAAGCACTGCCTCACATATTTGGAACAAGGCCAGCATTGAAATTAGGCTAAAGGATCAGAAAATGACATGACAAAAAAAAAAAAAGAGTACTACTGCACACCAGGAATTTTTCAGATTTGGACGATATCTGTGAATAAGATAATATAGTCCATTTGAGGTATTATATATATATATATATATGGATTTATTCACCTTTGGTCAAATTGGCTCTCTCAGCCACAAGTTTAACTTGTGATTGGGCTTTCACTGAAGCAAGCTCAGAGTGACCAACAGTGAGGAGTGAAGAGTGACCTTGTGAAAGCCGGCATGACTCTTACATTACTTCTCGAAATCTATTCTTGCATTCCCTCTAAAAAGCATACATGAACAATGAATCTCCCATAGTGACACAGAGCTCTCCTTCAGGGAATCCATTACCAAACCCTTCACACTGTGGACTGCTTGCATCAGCTTTCAAGATGAGACAGGGGTTAGAGACGGGAGGGAATGCGAAGTCAAAGGAGAAAGCGTGGTGCTTACTTAAATGTCACACTGTCTCCTCGATTTCCATGTGAGCTTTGCCAGGGCACAGCAACTGCCAAATTGCATAGACACCAGCACTCTCGATATCGGTTGCTACATCGGGAGAGTATCGCCTCAATCTTTCATACTAGTCGAAAGAAGGACAGGGAATAGACACAGAATGATAGCTATTCAATAGTTGAAGTTGTTTTTTTTGTTTGGGATGTTTGGTTGGGATGATAACGACGGCAGCTCAAGTTGATCATTTCTGGGACATTGTTTACAGCCAAATTAGAAAGGACAATGTGAGAGATATGCCAGTGCAGGTGTACAGTGTGTTGCACTAGGCTTCCCTCACACAAGCTAAACCACAAAGCATTATGTGTATGATAATCGCATATGGTAGCCTATGTTGATTAAACATCATTTTCTATATTTTCAATGATTGAAATTTGTTTTTATTATTTTGTCAGACATATTTTTCTCTTGCTGTTTCTTGCTGTTGTTGACAATACATTATACAATGGTAGAAGCATTGTGATTGGTAGAGGTGGCATTCAAAGCCATGCTTTATTTCCTAATAGTGTAACAATTATAAAGACATGTTTTCCCTGTTTACCATACGTCAACAGTAATATCCCTAGGCAAACACTTGAGTTACTAAGATCACATTATCTTGACAACAGGGCTCGTGTCACAATTCTCTATTTTGTTTTGTAAAAGTTTGCGTTGGGCCTAACAACGCCCCTTAGCTGTGACTTTAACTTACGTAGTATTTTTCATTGGAAAAACAATTACAACCCGATACTGGCACCATCTTCCCAATGAGAATCTCAGAGGAGAGAAAAAACAAACATTTTTTGGTCGTTTTTTTCTCCAAGTTTCCATGTTCATCTGTAGTTATTGTATAATTACTGACTCTCCAATCAGAGCAAATAGAATCTGACATCACAGGTAGGAGAACGGAATGATGTCTGTGTTCTTTGGCAGAAGAAGGAGAAGAAAGTACTGTTCAGAAAAAGGCCCATAGATGAAAAAAAAGAGTTTCTCTGTCTCTTTCTCTCTGCAGACTAATTATTTTCTGAAGTCATCTCTTTCCTTGACACTGTCCTCTATATTTAACATAAGAGATTTATAAGATGGAGGAAAAATTATACTGGTGAGATGGTTTTTTTTTGGTTTTGTTTTTTCTTTCTTTTCAAACACTTCTTTCTCACAGGAACTTCTTTTAATGCTTCCTACTTCACTGGTTATTTATAAGTGTCTTCTGGTCTTTTGGTCTCCGGGAAAACAAAGACAAACATGAATGACTTGAACATCAATTAATAATAATATGTTGAAGATGTGTCCTTCCACTCACTGGAGTATTTGGGAATTGACCATTGCAATTACAGGTTCACTAATGTAGCTACGTGCCTAAGGAAATATGACGCACAATCATTCAATATTCATCTTTAATATTTTTAAACAGATAAGTGGAAGGCAAATGTTTTGAGCGCTGGGTGAAAATAATTCAATCAATTCTGATGTATACGAGAGGGAATCAATCAATAAAGAAAATACGTCGATTCACCATTAATCTTCTTTTGAACCAGATAAGCACGATCCTAATGCGTAACAACACATTTGATGTGGCTTGTTTAAAATTTCAGGCATAGGCGGGTCGCAAGTGACAAGATGTATGTGTTTTGGTTTGCTGGGTTGCACGTCTCCTTCTACAACGGCAGACTAATTTTCACCAAGGCTCATTCAATCCCTCTCAGTTACATACTAATGATTGATAATGTTTTATTAATGCCCAGATATTCTCTGCTGAGGATCTAAACAAATTGTGGCAATTTAGTCCATCCAATGTGTGGTATCAATCATTTCCACCAGCGAATGATCATGCATCAATGACATATTTTCCCACTAAAAGGGGTCGGAAAGCCAGGAGCAGCTGCACATTCATAACACGGAGAAATGAAGAGAGAGAGTTTTGGAGCTTTAATAGTTTTCAAACTTGTTCTATATGAGAGCATTTTCTATAATTGTCACTTCTTAAATTGCTTGTCATTTTAGTCATGTGATTGAACCTTTACTTATACAAACTGAAAATACACATGCGTTTCTTGTTGTGCCCTAACAGCTTAATTCCGTGCCTTGGATACCCTTGTCAACTTTATTTTGAGACTACAGTACGTAGTTGATGACCCAATGTTAATCCCATTATAGCAGTAAACAGCACCAGGCAGTATTAACACGCACCCACAAAGAAGGTAGAAACCTGCAGAAGACGTCAATACAACATAGGAATCGATATGTGTTTTCCTGTTTTCAGTTCAAACAAATCAATGTCTGTCTAAAGTACCCCACCACAGGGGGTGAGGCCTGAAGGTGAAGGGGGGACACAGCTGTGAACACACATCCTCAGGCTAATAGCCCATTTTGTTTTGTGTGAAGGACGCAAGGAAAGCAAACTGTTGAACCTAATCAACACGACATGGTGAAGTTATTAATCCAAAAGTGCTGAAACCAACATATCTTCAAGACAAAGTTGGACAATATCTCTCCAACATCGTGAGATGGTGAGGTAAGACTACGTAATCTGATCACAAAGTTGACATTTCCATCGCTAAAAACCCACAAACGCTACAAACCCCAGTGTCATCCCTGCCTGGCAGGGGCAGTCATATATTCAGAGTGATGCCTTCCTGCCTGCCTGCCTGTGACCTTCGCGGTCCCTCCCCCGCCATAGCCTGTCGGAGGAAGGTGGAAATGTATTCCTCCGTCTCCCATTCCGGGGAGCTCAATCACTTCAGACAGGTCATCGTTCTCAACGGTGATGAGAACAAAGGTCTCCCCCAGAATGAAGGGAAAAGGTGCTTTGGGCCGGAGCCATGGCAGCTCACTGGGCCCCGGGATCAATCACAGAGGGTCTGGCAGGGCCGGAGATGGAAGGATGCCTGCAGCTATAATTGACTACAGCTCCCAGCAGGGGAATGAATGGATGGATGGAAGGAGAAGGAGAGATAGAGGGATGAGTAGAGCTGTAATAAGATGAGAAAGTTGCATCCCATGTTTATGATGGAGGTCGTCATGGAGAGGGATGGGGCTGACCTGAGAAGGTGGTAATAGGACGGAAAAACTTGCATCCATGTTTATGATAGAGGACGAAGGTAGCCTGTGGGAGACTTTGTGAGTCATGGATGTGAACTTATGTCAAAGTCTGGAAAAAAGTTTCTCAGTTTCAATTGACGAGTGTGAGGGTTGAAGACTAATCATTGTTTAACACTAAATATACATTATAAGGATGCATAATACTGCCAAACATCTACAGAAAGAAATGTATCTTTTTATGTCACACAATGTTTGCCAAATCTGTTTAGACACCAACCTTAGGAAAGCATTAAACATAGGTTTCCAAATCAGTCCATCTTTTTTTCATCATCCCTTAGTATGTTCATGTAATTACAACCAATAATGTGCCTTGCCATTATGACATGTTAAGAGGATTTCAAAGATCTCCACAACAAGAAATCCTCCCTGGCACCCTTATTTATGGAATGACCCATATATGGAAACCTCAGTGAAAAGCAGCTGCTTTACATCAATAGGTAATTGCAACAACGGTACAAATAATGACCACTTACACTTAGAAATATCTAACAACATTGATCACTAATGGTTAGAGTGTGGGGTTGAAGGTTCAACTGTTCAAAAATAATTAGCATGTAAGCATTTTGCAAAGACAAGAGGTAGGTAGAGGTAAAAATATGATATTTGGCCTGCTCTCCTGCTGCAATGAGAGATCAATATGGACTGAATTAATGGGCAACTTAACAAGGCGCTTAAAACCCTCTTAACAGGAAAGATAAAAACCCATTGAACTTTGAAAGGTAATGAACATGTTTCATCCCTTAGAAGTTGCAGAGGCTTTATTAGCTGAGAGAAATGCAGTGGGCACTTAAATAAGACACTAAAATTTACTACTAAATAAATTAGATACCTGTAAATATAACAGTGAACTCCTGGCCTGCTTTGCAGCAAATAGTGGCCCACCAGGCACATGTTCAGCTGTGATTTGTTGAATATTAAACTTCCTTAAACTCTCCACAAAGACTTCTCAAAGACATGAATGATCACTAGCCATCTGTAGCCTGAGAACTGGGCATGTAATTTCAAAAATGGTTTTCTAATTCATTATTAATCTTGCTTCATTTGATAATAACAGTCTACAAGTTTGTATTCTCCAGACTTCACCATGTCAAACATTGTGCAAGTAATTCTGAAAAGAGCGAGAAATCTATCACATCTAATACATTTGGTTCTGACATTTAGCTAGGGATACATAATGGTTTTGTCTACTGCCCTGGTTAACTTTAAATAAATGTTTTTAGAGTTATGTTTTTTTAGAGTCATGGTACACTGTTTAGGTCTTTCTTTTAAATATTGGTACACTACTTGTCTCTAGACTATTTTCTTTTCGCAAAGCCTATTTTTCCGTTAAAGGTTAGTATCATCTATAATCAACATGGAGTCCATTTTCCATCCATTAGGTCCACAACATCAAGCACAAGACACAGGCCTAAATAAAAGCTAAAATTATATTTTTATACCCACTCAATCTCCCCCAGCACTGGCTCCTCTTTAATCTGTCAAACAGCAGTCTACAATCATTAATAACACCAAAGATTAGTTGCGCAATTGTGTCCAAAGTGAGGACTTCTGAGGGGAAAACCTTATGATATTAGCCACTAACAAGGCATCTGTGGCTTAATTTGATTTAATAATCAGGCAATCCAATTGCATGGAACAGATTAATGGCTAACTCCTTAAATTAATGCTTGCTCCGCGACGGCGGCGATGGCTTTGGCTGGAGGACATCAAAAAGAACAACAAAGTATATTGATTGACATGAGATATACTTGCTCAGTGTTCACAGGGCAGCAGAAGCCTTCACTGTAAATAAAACACGTAAATATAAAATAACTGCAAAAGTTTCCAGCAAGTAAAATTATGATACAAAAACCTGTAGATATAACGTCATGTTCAGTACATTAATATGGTTAATTCACATTCATTTCCTGGTATTGACTCTGATTTCTCATATGTATTCACCTCAATTAAACAGCATTAACGTTAATTTAATGAAAGATTCAACGTAGACTTGCACACACTTCACGGGAATTGATGGCGGACTGACCACCCCAACAAAAATCATGCAAAAAGAGCACAGATGTAATTCAGTCAGAATCAAACAAAAACCAACATCAAAGGTATATTGGTTAGTAAAATAATGCAACACAAAGAACAGAAATTCACCATTATCCACAATCCCCTTGCAACAGGAGGCAGCAATGTAGTTTTCACTATGTTTTCCATGTAAAACAATATTTACAACTATTTAAACAGGTTGAATTGCCTTAAAATAACAGCAAATCACATTCATTTATTATTATTGATTGTTGCTATTCATTTAATGGGAATGTTTTAAATGAAGGTTTATCTCTGTACTTTTACTGGTATGTTATTATTTCAGAAAACTGAAGAAAAAAAAAACATGCAAAATAATACAGCAATTTTCCATCAAATCAAGTTGATTTTTACTGTGCTGGCTATTCCCCTTGGGGTAGTGATTTCTGGATGGAGAGGCAAACTTGGTTTGGTAAATTATACAGATCTGCAATGGGAGCTCTGTTCCCACAAGCAGATGGCTCAGTTCGCCATAATCAGTGTGCTAAACACTGGATAATACAAACTTTAATGACTTCAATGCAAACTTTCTCTCAGTCACTCCCAGCCATTTTGCCTCAGTCACAAATCAATCCGTTATTATAGGTAAAACAACACCGCAGCGAGAGGGAGGGGACTCTGGTCATTAGCACTGACAAATGCAAAGCCTAGGGAGGCAATTCCTCGCCAATTCATCTCTCATGGAACATGTTAGTTTCAGAGGCATTTAGAAGGATTTGTTGACTTCACAGTTAAAACTATGTTGCTCTCACAGTATGCTCATGTTGAAGTGTTCAGTATTCTGGTACAATACATTTTAAAAAACGGGTAGTCAGAATACAGACACTTTCATAAACAAGATAATGAATACTTTTAATCTTTTATGGATCTCACAAGATAATGATCTCACAAGCTAATCTGCACTGCTGTAGCTGCTCAGCTCGGTGAAGAAAACATGTTTCGAAAAAATATGCCATTTGACATTGATTTGCAGGCCTGCGAGAATATGTCCTATTAAAACATGTTGCTAAAGATTTGTTTAGTGCATCCATGCCTCTCTGAACAATTGTTTTCTGTGTTTTCTAGAATGTTCCTATGTACAAATTAAAATGTATTCTGAAAAGTATTCTCAATACTGAATACATTTTGAGCCATGTGTCCAATATTCAGAACCTGAATACATTGATCAGAAGATACAGTATTCTACACAACCCCGAGTATGCCTCTACTTAAAAAATGTGTGTAGGATCTACCATAGTACCATAGATCTACCATAGTACCATAGATCTACCATAGATCTACCATAGTACCATAGATCTACCATAGATCTACCATAGTACCATAGATCTACCATAGTACCATAGATCTACCATAGTACCATAGATCTACCATAGATCTACCATAGTACCATAGATCTACCATAGATCTACCATAGTACCATAGATCTACCATAGTACCATAGATCTACCATAGTACCATAGATCTACCATAGATCTACCATAGTACCATAGATCTACCATAGATCTACCATAGTACCATAGATCTACCATAGTACCATAGATCTACCATAGTACCATAGATCTACCATAGATCTACCATAGTACCATAGATCTACCATAGTACCATAGATCTACCATAGTAATGACATGTATTAGCATGTTGTTTCATATCAATAGTTACACAGGAACAGCTCATACGCTAACTCATCTCACACTGCTAAGACTGAACGAGTGTTCATCGTCAATGACAACATCATAGTGCTGCAGCAGGGTTGATAGCAAGGTGAGGACACTCCATGACAGGTTGTTCCACCCCACAGACATACTGTACTGTTCTCGGATTTCAGAACTGAATAGGGATTTTATGCGAATATCCACATAAATCATGTGGAGTATGTTCCGGAAAGCCCAAAAGCCCTAGTTTGAGTTTCTAGTCTATTCTCGCTCTATCCTACAGACAGCAAATGTAGCTCCAGCCTATAGCACTGTATCTCTTGGGCACCGAGTGACAGATTTAAGACTGGCAGCTAAACCTACTGTTATTTAGGGCTTAATTTAGTTGGCTCCAGGCTTGTTGGAGAATATGTAAGGTAACCAACTGCTATTACTCAAGGGCCTCTGGCCTGGATGATCCAACCTTTGAAGCAAATCACATTCATATAACCTTGTCACTAGTTTGCTCATCTTTCCCTTACATTCAAATATGATTTTGGGCAGAATGTATCCAGTTCTTATGCACATATTGCATTAAGCAAACATATGAGTCAATACCAGAATCAAGTATGACACTTAATGTATTTGGAGGTTTCATAATATCCCCAACTCACAAAAATAACTGCAGAAGCTTGTACCTGACCTGCCGATGAGTCTCATAACTAATTAAGGGGCATAAATAATATACTTCCCTTCTTTAAATACAATGGGAGCGTGCATGTTGTCAGAAACAATAATAATTTAATGAAAGTGTGTTCCAAAAAAATACATTATTTTTAAAGACTGTTCACTGCTCATGGAAGTTAAAGATTGAATATATATTAATTTCTAAATCAATAAATGCAAAACCGAGATTGTTAGATGTGTATGGGACTTAATATTTTACGAAGCATAACACACACATATCTATATATCTATATATCTATATATATATATATACACAGTAAGGTTGCAACTCAAAAAAGACAGCAAAAGACTGTATATGAAGCCGACCTTGACTTTAATATGCACCACCAACATTATCTTTCTTGAAAGAAGTCAGGCAAATTGGTTACAATAGTACTTACATTAATGATAAGATAAATACATACAAAATACAATCCCAGTATTCGAAGCAGGACATATCCAACATCACATTGGATCTTATGTTAAGATATATCATGATGTCATCAAGATATAGCAGGACATGTAGACGGCTACATTGACAGTATGATAAACCAGCAGACTTTGTGATTCTTCATCTCTAAACCCCGACTAGATTATGTTGACAATAACAACTGAGAGAAAAAACATTTTCCAGTGAGGTTTTTAAGCAATGGGTGCCATATGATGATGCATAATTTGGCCTAATTATGCAGGGATGTGTATATCCCTCAGTAAAGCCGTAATCTCCACTACCTTTGATAGGGGAAACAAATCCAAACACAATCCACTCAAATTCAACACCAAGCCGTCTGCCTTGGCACATTGTGTTAGAAAAAAAGGAGCCCTATTCAATCAAAACCTGTTACTGGGTTTCTTGGATAGGCTATGAAAAAGTATACAATTCTCATTCACAGTGTGAAATTGAAGGAGGATGTATAAGACTATAATTTAAACTATTAGGTATGTTCACTTGGACAATTCTACCAAACATTAACAGTCGACAATTACGATTTCATAGGGTCTAGGCATAGCGTCTGTAGTGACATTTTCATTGGTTCTGAGCTAATCTACTGTCATCAAGCACAACGGCACCATGACCTATTGGTTTACCCTGAAAATGCAGTGGGTGGAAGATAATTAGATATAATCTTTCAATATTAAAGATCATTAGTACATATTTGTTGTAAGCACGCTCATCATTAAAGAGTGGACTATTTTTTACGAAGTTTATTTGTTCTTTTCTTTATTTTTTCTTCTCAGCAGCAGGGGTTTTGATCTCTACACAGGCCAAGGATAGATGAGGTCTTTTGCTTCTAATTTTCACTACAACAGGAGAAAATGGCTTCCTGCCTGAACCTATAGATTAAATGAAATTGGCTTTCCTGTACAAGTTTCACCACTTTAATTTAAGAAATTGCTGATGCACTTGTTTGTGAAAGCATGTTCTCCAAGTAAAGAAACTAGTAATGCACTTTATGGGTGAGTCTATCCAGCAAACCATTGCCACCCACTGCAAAAAATATATGCAAGAGTAATTTTATGTCACTTACAATGATGTGTTCACTTTGCAAAAAACAGAGGGAATCTAATCACTTAAGACCATCAGAAACAAAGTAGGTCAATTTTACCGCAAATAGCAGTAACTTGCAGGAAGACAATCTTATCTAACACTAAGAGTAAGCCCTATCAGGTCTGAATAACCGACTACTTTAATTTGATCAGAAGATTTCAATAGAGCAATGCATTACATTGAGTTGCCTTTACACTTGTAGTTACTTTCTTAACAACATTATATAAATGCATTCCTGGGGCGTTTAGTGGCGTAGCACACTAATGCGCATACCACATAATCGCAAGGTTCCTGGTTCGATTCCGACCCTCGACACGTCTTGCATGTCACCCCTCCTCCCTCTCCCATCCTTCCTGTCAATCTCTACTGGCTCTATTACCAAAAAGCAGAAATGCCCTAAAAACATATTTAAAAAATAATAATAATAATCCTACATAGAAATTTAGTGTTTGATCTGTAATAGTATAACAAATCAAAAATGTTACAGTTGAGCTCCACACACACAAATAATTACCTCCTAGATTAATTACATACATGTATGTATACACAGGTATAGGTGAACATACAGTAATGTACGTCTGGCCAAAAGTCCAGAAATCACAAATCTAACCAAAGTATGCAATCAAATGGGCATAGCATTAAAATACGCTGTGCTGCACTGTATATCAGAGAGGGGAGAAGAAGCCCCACCTGCTTACTGCTGGCTTTGATATAAACACTACACACAATGACTGATGGAGATAAACAGCCTCTTCTCCCCCTCTGGCTGCTGACAGGTCAGAGTCAAAATAAAAGATGTCACCGACATTAAAGAGAGAGTTATTGCCCTCCGGGGAGAGGTCCATAGAAACCCATCAAACAGCACTCCTCTCTGCACCACACTAGAGAAATCAGTCCAATAACACTGTCCAAATGACAATATTGAACTTGATTATCACTTCTACTTAGAGAAATGGGTAAATCAACGGAATATGTTAACATTCGGTGATAGAGATCAGATGTCCATCCAATTTGTGGCTAAATTGTGTTTGATTGCTGTTCGTTCACTCTCCATTTCCTCACATCTTTGGATCACGCTCAACAAAGCCTGGTTCTATGTAAAAACAAATGGAATATTGCTGATGGCAGTACAGCAACTTCTACGAGGCCAACTAATTGTAATAATGATTCCATACATCTTTCCATGCTCTATTCTTATAATTTACAAATTGCCACAATACTAGACAACATAGGCAGCCCTATAAACGGACATTACATATGTATATATGTATTGTTACATGTTCCAAAAACACCTGTTAACAACCTGCTGTGGATGTTTGTGTGCATTTCACTACGAGATTATAGTGACATGATCTGACAATTTGTTATTACTGCTCATGACATTTGTGATGACACAGTCGAGGCATCTTAATGTGGCTGTGTGATAGAAGGTTCAGGTATAGGGCATCTATGTATAATTCAGTGAGTAAATCATTCCATATCAGTTGGCTTTCACTAATTTCACACATCTGAAGATGTCACTGAGCTCTGTATGCCAAGGCCACGGAGTCAACCATAAACTAATTAGCACACTTGATGATCGACGGCAGATGCAAAACAGATAAAAACAAGACACCTGCAAAAGAAAGTATTTTCTATTCATATCACAAGCGACCACAAAGTAATCATAAGATATCACTTACTATACACAGTAGTAAATGTTTTTTTGTTTTTTTTTAATATTGTACAGTACCTACAACATAATTCAGTATGTTTTATAACAATTGTTTTCCAAACAATGTAGTCGCACTGAAAGACGACACGTAACTGTATCCCATCCCCTATGTTGCAGAATACTGAAGAACTTCATTAAGAGCGAGTACAAATTCATGAGTTTTTTTCAACCTAATGTTTTATTAATCAGATTGAACTTCTCGGAGTCCATTACTAAACATATTCCCTCTTTAGTCTACATTGGTCACTCATCCATATTCATGCCGACAGTGTGTGTGTACATGTGGTACCAAACACATTAGATTGCACGGAAGTGAGTGCAATAGCTGTATTCTTTCCCATTAAATACACAGTTTTGAAATCATCCCGTGAACAGCGTATCCGCAACAGACAGACGGGCACTGGCAAATGAAACCTGAGCCAACATTAATCATTGAAATTAACAATTAAATGATTGATGGTCATGAAAAGACTGTCCCTTACTGTATTCATTAGCAGCTTCCATTAAGCAGACCTCAACACTCTTGGAATGCACGTCTCCCTGTATGCTATCGCCATAACAACCCATGAATAAGAGATGGCCAGGAATTCTCAGAGATTCTCTCATGTGTTCTGTCGTATGTTTGGGAATTAATCAAAAAAAGATCTCCCCAGGATTTATGAGTGAAGCAGATCTCCCCTGAATGTATGCAGCCCCTTGATTATAGGATTTTTATTTTATTTTATTTTATTTCTTTATTGCAATGTACTGTACAAAGCCCAGGCAGCTGTTGCAACTAGGATGTTAACTATACTTTACATGTCAGTCCAATCCAACTGCCATCATTATATAGCACCGGACCTTTTAATCTGTCATAGAATGGCATCCAATTACTATACCGTAATTATCCAATTTATAGGGGACCCGACAACGAAAAAATTGATGATATGCCATCTAATGAGGCAATGCCTTCGTCACTGCTCCTAACTAACCGGTGCCTAATCTCGGTTTTTCTCCAGTAATTACAAACCCTAGAAAGCAGGAACCAACAGTACACAGCATGCCTTCCCCTTTCATCCCGGAGCAGAGCACCTCAGATTTTTTTTTTTCATACCTCCGATCAATTCGTCTGCGCTGGGTTGGGGGATCAAACATGATGGGAATTTGCTTGAGGTGTGAAACTGAAGGAGTCCTTCGACTGAGGAATACAGTAATAAGGCCTCCATTTGAACTAAGCAGGTTCTTGCAGCCCCCGGGCGAGGGGGAACAGCAAGAGGAAATCTCATTAGGAACAATATCATACCTTTTTATATATATATATATACAGGGCTCTGGCATTGAGGAGATGGAGAAGCAAGACAAGGCACTCTGGTTTTTAAGGACACCACTCAGATGAAGGGGAGGCTGGTGGAGGAGACCTGACGAGTAAACAGAGCTCTCTCTCTCTCTGTCTCTCTCTGTCTCTGTCTCTCTGTCTCTCTCTCTGTCTCTCTCTGTCTCTGTCTCTCTGTCTCTCTCTCTCTCTGTCTCTGTCTCTCTCTCTGTCTCTCTGTTTCTGTCTCTCTGTCTCTCTCTGTCTCTCTGTCTCTCTCTCTCTCTCTCTCTGTCTCTCTCTCTCTCTGTCTCTCTCTCACTCTCTCTCTCTCTCTCTGTCTCTCTCTCTCTCTCTCTCTCTCTGTCTCTGTCTCTCTGTCTCTGTCTCTCTGTCTCTCTCTCTCTCTCTGTCTCTCTCTGTCTCTCTCTCTCTCTCTGTCTCTCCCTCTCTCTCTCTGTCTCTCTCTGTGTGTGTCTCTCTCTCTCTCTGTCTCTCTCACTCTCTCTCTCTCTCTCTCTCTCTCTCCCTCTCTGTCTCTCTGTCTCTCTGTCTCTCTCTCACACTTCATATGCCTCAGCAATGAAAACCATGGTGTTAAAAAAAAAAGCTGCAGCATTGCAAATTCCCCCCGTTAAAAAAAGTAAAACTGCTCAAACCAGCAATATTTAAGAGTCCCAGGTGGAGAGACAGAAGCACTTGCATACAGGGCACATATAAACAGAAATTTCCCCCCAGATAAAAATAGATAACTTCAAACAAGTCCAGACTTTGTGGGTACTCAAGGCTAGTTGAGGGAAGATACCCTCCCCCCCCACCACCCCCCACACACCCACACACACACACACACACAACCCCCTTCATACTTCTGTTACATACATCTGTATACATTCCTATTACAATAACATAACATTTTCTCACAATTTTTTAACTCTTTTTTTCCACTATGTTTAAGTGTCGAAATTAACAGCTGTACCAGCGTTTAACCAGCGTTAAAAAAAAAACAGTGTCATTTGTTGCCATCACATCTATTCTGGAAGGTGTTAACAAATGTTCCAAAGATAAAACAAGAGGGTGAGGGCGTTAGGCAGAGAAACTAGAGAAGGAGGCTGACTAATCAGGCCCTGTCCGGTCCATCACGCTCAGAAAGACAGACGGACAGGTCCTAGGGCATGATGTCACGACTGCAAAAACAGAACAGAGTTTAAATGTGTTATGTGTTATTCAGCAGCGTGTTAAAGTGTAGGGACACCCATCGTTACCCATGTACATACTTTGGGTAACTGATTTAACACGTATTTATTTGTGTTGTAAATTCACACGGCCATGTCAGAGATCTCTGTACTCTGTATCTAGTTCAGGGTATTGGCCCAGGTAAACATCAATGATGGATCACATTTTGAGTCGTCTAAATGAGTCGTTTTACCATCTACATGTTAAGAATGATCTCAGTGTTACTGCATATATTTTTTTTTTAGTAGATATATTTACCGTAATGAAAAGCAAGCCTGCATCTCTCCACTCCATATTTCGTCATCATTTCTCTATTGAATTGTGTTTGATGGGCTACACAGATTAGTGGTAGTCTCAGTAGACATTAGCACTACAAATAACACGACTCAGGGATTGATGGTGGAATAACAGAACCTTTAAAAGAAGGTTCTACGACTGTATGAGTCATATTCCTCAGCCAGGGAGCAGAGATAGAACAATATTTGCTTTGTGTGTTGGTACCTCTATACATATCCGTATCTCCCCCCCCTCCCCCCCCCCCCCACCCTCTATCGTTCTCCCTAGTTGTCTCTTTCTCCCCCTCTCTGCTGTCAGATTTTGACTGAATCGGGTTAGACATTGGAGGCATAAAAACAGAAGCATCACTGATGAAAATGACAATGCATCTGTCCTGTTTTTATATTGAGATGCAAAAACTACCTTCCCAAGCAACAACACAAATTTATGGAACCTTGCAATAGCACAAACGTCAGGGGCAATTATGTCAACGTTGGGATTCATCTAATTACATTTAATCTTTGATTCTAATTTGTGAAAACTCTTACACTAAGTCAACCAATTATTGTGAATTATAATCACCTACATTCAGAGTTTTTTTTTTTTTTTTTTTTTTTCTTAGATATCCTCTCTTATTGTTTAAACACAGTAGGTTATCTTGTTGAAAAAATCATCCACATTTGTACGAACGCTGTTTAAAACGTGTCCTCCAATCTTCATCTGCGATATGATAACATTGTGGCAAACAGCTCTGCTCCCTGAGGCCTCGGGGTTGTTTCGTATGAGACAACCAGCTGAGGGTATTACAGATATGAAGTGAATAGATATGCTTGCACACTCAGTTCTGCCAGCGACCTTGACCTTGGCCAAGCCTGGAGGGATGTAGGCAATATGTGGAGAGAGCGGACAACTGCTCTCTTTGAGGCACCTTTCTCCTCTTATCTCAGCGTGCTACTGGACGTTTGTAGTTGATTGTCCATATCTTGACTCGCTGCAATCAAGCATCGGTGTGCTGTTTCGAGAAAAAAGAAAAAAAAGCGCCTAAACGTCGAAAAGCCTTGTATCCTACTGTTGATACGATTTAATGTTAACGGCAAAGTCACTTTGAAATGAAAACTACCTTGATTGCCTTTTCCTGTGAACGGAACCATGGCGTCTTTTCAAACAATGCTAGAAAGTGTCTACTTTTAGTTTCCGTATTTTAAGATCAGTAAAAGCTCAGATTTGTTAGCTTTCATCTGAGTTTCACTAGATAGCTTTTTGGCACCCTTGGTTTTGATGACCAGTGGTCAGCAGACGGTCCCGTGGGGAGGGTTGGGTGACGTAGCCCCACTGCAGGGCCATCTGGCCTGGGGAGGGCTACCTGCCTTGAGGTCCCTGCAATGGGGCCATGGGCAGCTGGCAAACCTGGCAAAGTAAACTCTGGCTAGCTGCCAGGTACGGAAAGACACCACTTTGATTTGGAGGGAACAACTCAGCATGGTACCCTTTAAGACTGGAAAGTTACCAAACTAAGGGGGGGGGGGGGGGGTTCAAAGGTCATTTCTACCCGAGGTCGATATGCATATGCCTCAGTTTTTCTGTTCACATTATGAGATGGCCATATTATGGAATGGCCATATTATGGAATGGCCATATTCTATGTAAGTATTTACTGTATGGTATGCTACGGTATATACTAGTTGGATGAGTGATGTTTCTTGTGATAATAATGTGTTCGATGCAGTCATTAGGTCTAATGTACGACAGCAGAGGCTTTGAACTTTGCTTTAAAAGTGCACCTAATTAGGCATGCATTTGATTACAAGTAGTTGCTAATTAACTGTCTGCAGAAAAACATCTTAATCAGTTTAATCAAACTGAAAATTAAAGATTATGAGGGCAATTACAGTTCTTTTTGTCTCTAGTCTGAGAATGAATTAAAATAATGGATTCAAATGTTCAACTGTTGAAAACAAAAACTTTAATTACAATTATTATTGCCTTACTAAGTAGTGTAGATGGATGGCAGTATGGTTAACTGACGAAATGTAGCAATGTGCATTGAGTCTGTCGTCATCGTATAACGACATTTGGAAACGACTCTTGGGAAACGAGCTGGTCGTTTGTTCTTAGTTGTCATCTTTAACACAAAGACGTGTTAAAACATTGTACCCATTCATCCTAAGGACCTAATAAAAACATGATGTGGATGTTTGATCCAAGTACCGTACAGTTGGTATGTTGATTTTCCTTCTCAAAATATAGTCCCTGTCACCCTTTCAAAAACATAATTTCAATATCAAAAGGCCCACCTGGTTTTCAGAAGAACACAGTGTATTAATGCATTATTGATTAATAATGGAATGTGCAAACACACAGCTTTAGATCCTCGACACTATATCTCTGCTTTGAGGCAGGAGGTGGATTAGAGCCAGGGGAGGCTGATGGAGGGAGAAAAGGAGGGGCTCATTGTAATGCATGGAATGGAATTAGGAATGGTACATGTATGTCCACGCAGGACAATGAGCCTGTCCTCCAATTTCTACCTCCACCAGCCTCCCCCGAATAGAGCAGTGAACTCACAGTCCCGTTACGGCTGGCTGGTGGCAGGTGAAATATGTTTGCTCTCTACTGCCACTCATGCTAAGATAATCTAATACTGTAGCACCTAATCTCGCAGAGGACTTTAGGTTCCCTGGAAGTCTTGGGAAAAGAGTGGAAGCCTGCCTCTTTCTGATCTGGAGCACTTCAACAGCACAAAGAAGTATGAAAGTCATAATACTCGGAGACAGAATTCAATTGGCCATGACCGGCACACGGTTTTATCTAGTCTGGGGTGATTTCTTTTCACTCCGTGTCAACGGTGGAAGGATTCATTGTGCTACACTAGAACCCCTTTATTAAGGCCCCCGGTCATCCCCAGGAGTATTTCGCTGCTGAGTGGATGAATTAATTAGAAACCCCCGATTCCTGGCACCCAATCGAAACCGCCCAAATACTAATGAGCTAAAGCGTGATGTAGTCAGACACTTATCCAATCTAACATCCCGCCACCTGCACCCCCCCCCCCCCCACACACACACACACACCCCCTCCACACACCCCTCTGTCTCTACTTTACATATAAATTACATACCACAAACAACCGTTCGTGAAATCTTTATAGTAGACACATTTAATATGCAACAACGTTTAGATGCAGAAATCAAATCTGATAGTCTTGGCGGGGGGGGGGGGGCAATAGATGACAGTGAGGTTGGATAGGTTGTGATTAGCCAGCAGTGATTTGAAGGCACCAACACCTACGGTTCAATTACACATGACGATGATAAAGAATGGACATCGACAGCTGGTCTCTCTCTCTCTCTCTCTCTCTCTCTCGCTCTCTCTCTCTCTCTCTCTCCATGAAATATTACAGATGAGTCCAGTGCGCCACTGTAGGTGTGGGTGTCAAAACATCACTTTGGTGGCTTCTAATGGAGACTGATTGGTGGTTTCTGGCTGGGAGAGCTGCGACATTGACAACGGGGGCGATCAAAGCCTGGTGAAGGCTACATGGTAATTCGCTGGGTGATGAGCGGGCTGAGGTAAACATGTTTAGACTTGGGCAGATGTGGCAGGTTGGTATCTCCAGATGTCTTCATCTGTCTCTGACGTGTCTTTTCAAAGACGCCGGGCACACAGATGGGGCCTGCCAAAAGAGGCCATGTCGTCTCCCCCCGCCATTCCCATTTAAAAAAAACTAATGGCCACAGCTTTTCACCGAATCTGCCCGATCCAGAGGGAGGTAGAGAAATCAGAACTCCTTCAAAAGTGAAGTCGGCATTAGAGGTCGATTTAAATCAAAATAAAAAATAAACTACCCAAGCAAAGTCAACAAATAACATCTACCCGTGTAAACAAAGAGATTACGCGTCGACTTGATTCGCCCACAAAGTATGTAAACTTTCATATGCGCCGCTTAGGATTCAAAGGAAAGAACACTTTTGGACATGATTTATTTAATGTATTAATTCACACCTGCCTTTGAAATGCCTCTCGCCTTTGCAAGACGGGGGCCCTTCCCCTCCACGGCAGCTGTTTGAAGTTGCTTTCCAGGGATTCATTTTTTTCCATAAATCCTCATTTAATATTAATACCGGTTTATTCAATCTGTTAATAGACTAGCGTTCACCCGACTTGAATTCTAAACCAACAGTCGGGGAAGAATTGATCCCTAACATAAAGACAGAAGAGTTACCGTTCCCCTCAGTCCAATATGCAAATTCTAAGGGGTGGTGACACTGAAACTAAATTATTGTTCTTTTTTGTGTCTCTCTTTTCTGTCTCGTTTTGATGATCACCACCCGTTTCTCTCCACTTCTCTTTCTCTGCTCACTTTAAAGTATTGTAATTGTAAATAATGTGACCAAATAGTGCATGCCAGTCACACAACGTTTGAGCGCGACATACGTCATTTACACGCTGAGTGAGATGAGTGTTTTCAGAAGGTTCTATACATCAGAGTGTTAATTTGTTGCATAATGAATGACTCCACACCTTAAACTCTGGGATCTTAACAAAATTAATAGTGTTTTTTTATTCTTAGCTCTGTCTCTTTCTGCGGTCTCGCTTTGCTCGTTAGAACCATCCAGTATTCTACGGTAAATTCTGCAGCCTATAGCAGACAAGAACTCTGAAACATTTTGTTGGGGTAAACCACCAATGTGTCAGGTGGTTTTGAGAACAGCATTCAGTAAGCAGTCTTGGTTGTTGGTATAGGCCTACTGCATGTTTAATAATATCTAGAGGGAATGTCAATTACACTTGTAAGATTGATTGCTGTTTCTGGCCCCTCTCTCTCTCTCTCTCTCTCTCTCTCTCTCTCTCTCTCTCTCTCTCTCTCTCTCTCTCGCTCGCTCGCTCGCTCCTCCACTCAGACAACCACACAGGCACACAGGCACACTAGCACACACACACACACACACACACACACACAAAATGACACAGTCGGATGGCCTTCGGTTCAACTGCCCTAACAGGGCCATGTCAGCTCACAAGGCACATGACGATCCTAAGAAGTATTGTAGACTTAATTAACCAGTAAGACGAGTTAAATAATAACAGTTAAGCTAAATATGTTCGGTATAATTACCTTGTAATATTCTGGCCTGCAATTCAAAAGAAGCTCCCACTGTAGCATAACCTGATACACTGTGGAGTGAGACCAGTCACTTAGTATAGAGGAGAAAGTACAGACTTGAGGGGAGGCTGGTGGAGGTAGAAATCGAGGGACGGGCTATTTGTAATGCATGGAATAGAATGAGGCATGCTATGTGCGTACAGATCAAATCAGTGTTCAGATCAAATCAGAATGTAATACCATTCCTCATTCCATTCCATGCATCACAATGAGTCCATCTTCCGATTTCTACCTCCACCGGCCTCCACGGGAAGAGCAACAGTCTCACACGTTGACATCCATATCATTTCTCATCTCTAATTGTATGATCTTGATTGGTTGCGTTATACAGTTCGCAAGGTGGCAGGTTCTGGTAACTTACGCACTTAATGACTTTATTTACAAATTGTATTTGTAAAAAAGCACTATTCAAATCTATTAGATTGTGTAGTTACAGTGAGCTAACTTGGATTATGCTTGCCACCCATCAAGTTCGCTAGCCAACTACAGCACTTGGATGATAAGAATACCCTGCCCTCACTCTAAACCATGCCCCCGGCCCCGTTTGGCCTCATAAGGACCAGGGGGATAGAGGAGGCTACAAGCCAGAATTTTAAGCACCGAATAGGCCCGGAGTAAGCCCTGTGGAAGCCCGGGAGTGACTGTGGAAAAGCAATTGGCCTTGGCACGCACTGGCACGCACAACGTAAGCCTCACTGTGGAAAGCCAGCTTTTAAGTGCTACATGTGTTCATGCACACAACGTCTAGTGGGTGTGCATTACTGTAGCTGTTGAAAGAGAAGAAGAGAAATCAGGTTCATCTCCGGTTTGAGTTAGTGGCATAGCCCCCTTCCTCCCACAGTGGTGCTTACTGAGTGCTTACTGCTTACAGACACACATGTGGGTGTTCAGGTAGTCTCTAACGTTATATCTGACCTGGTCAATTAACTTGAGTAGCCATCTCATCCTCATCTGCTCCCTGCCCGTCAAGAGTCCTTCTCCATTAAAAAGGCATGGGATTCAATTTGTACTGCAGCAATGGCTCTACACAATTCTGGACCTGATCAACTCTTGAGATGGGACTTTTCCAGTCTCCTAAAAAAGACCCCTTGACTGTCGTTCAATAGCAACAACAATTGCCCATGTCAATCTGAACAGGGTTTTCCATGGAAACGACTAATGTGTATCCACTCTCGCCATGGCGATTTATCCCCTTTTCCCCCAAGATGGAACACATGCAGTCAGAAACTCCCACCTAATGCAGTCCTGTCACGTCTCCAGTTTGAATTTTGGTTATATTTCAACCTATTTTGCCGTCGTGGTCGTCGTGGTCGTCGTGGTCGTCGTGGTCGCCCCTCATCCCTCCGTTGTTATATACTGTGGGGGCATCAGATCTGAAATCACTCACAACAACAATTGTTGGTGTGAGATAACCTTTCTAGATCTCTCAACAAGTGGGAATGTTCTCAAAACTAAATAACACACCATCTCAGTAAGAGCTTAGCAAAATCCAAAATCCAAATGTGACATTCAAGGTTTCACCCCTTACACGTTCATTTTCCATTCATTTCCAGTTAAAGGTCAACCTCCAGTTAAACAAGCAAGGAGAACATTTGCTCAGATCCACAGCCAAACCATCTTGGCCCTGAACATAAGATGATTCAATATGGTTACATTCAAATCTGAAATGAGAAATACACATCTGACAAAAGTGATCTAAAAAGCAAACATCTCCTGCAGTGGGCAGATTATGCTCCATAACTCCATGGTAGACAGACTAGGCCTATGCAATAACATGGTAATCAAAGAAATCTGTCACTTGAGATGTACAAAACGCATTCAGGCTTTCCTGCTCCGAATGACAAGTAGTTGTGTTCCACATATTACCAATTATTCATGCATTTCATACCCTATTTGTCAGTCCATAAGCAGCTGTGAATATCTTACAGTCTCTACATTTTGATGATTGCAATGCTAACTTAAAGAGCATGAGAATATTATCTGCTTATGAAAGTAACTGAATTATCATGTTAGCGCCCCTCAAATTATTTTCCTAAACATGTGTACAGTGGACATACAAAACCGGATTAAAGGAAAAGCTGTGACTACAACATCCACAACTACTTGTTTTACATCCTGTAGTCCTACTTCCTCCAGAAAGGAAAAACATACTGAATTATTTCTTATAAATCTATCCCATGTTTTTTTTTCTTCATTTTAGGCTTTCCTCAAACTGGTCTGGACTCGTTCCCCTTCGATACATAAATCATAGAACATATCCAAACAGCCATCAATTCCCCCTTCGAAATCTGATCTGTGAGCGTGTTCCACCTTGAAGTCCGGACTCTGGACCGCGCTCGAATGCACCTCTAATGGTGTGCCGCGCTAAACGCTACTGCTAGCTCTCTCCCCCGCACCCCTCCATCCACTCCATCGCTCACATCATCCTGTCTCTCCATCACAAGGCAGGGTTGAGGGGGGCCTTTGAAAATAATGCCACCGATCCACCGCCTACTCAGGAAACCGCAGGGAGGTTGGGGGGAGTGGGAGGAGGGGGGGATAATTCTCTCATATCGCTGGCATATGTGATATGTGTCACTGTACAGTACTTTTATGAAGAGGGGAGCCAACGAGACGTGCGGTGAGAAGTGGATGACGGGGCTGAGCTAATTTGAGACGCGGATCATCGGAATTAGCATTTGTCAAAACATGAATTAGGGTTTGATTCAACAAAGCTTTACGAAAAATAGGTTTCGCGTCTTACATCAATATAAATGGATATATAATATCTTGTATGAATATATTTTACATGAAGGTATAACATATGGTAGTGGCTTTAGATGCCATGAACTGCTTAGCTCCAATGGCCTTGCATTCCTGTCGACCTAATCACATCATTCATGCATGCAAACACAATTACTTCACCCTTGAATGTTGTAAAATCACCCTGATAGACCTGGAAATTGAACCAGTGTGTTTAAAACTGCCAATCCATTTACCCTCACATGCATTCAGGAGCAGGGGTTCGAGTGATTCAATTTCTTTCTGTAAATTACAAATTTACTCCACTTAACACGACAAGGCTGCAAATTGACCAAACGCAAACATGAAGATGAAATCATATCAAAACATGATTGAGAGAGGATCTAACGCAGAGAGTGAGAGGAGGAGAAGGAAAAGGGGGAGGGGGAGGAAGGGGACAATCAGGACCTAAGGGCACTTACTGAAATGAAGTGTGCACTCCTGAGGCCTCATCCGATTGGATTAGAGTGCCCAAGTACATTACTTATAAACTGCGTTTTATTTGTCTGGTGTCCGCCTCAAGATGCTGACTGGCACGTTCCTCATCTCAAGCCTTTCTCTTAGCTTCCAACAACTCCAACAACGGCTTTATTATTTGTGATTATTTCCTTTGGGAATCGTCCGCAGACAAGGGTCTGGGTGTGGTGGAGGTTTGTTTGGAGGCAAATGAAGGCTTGTGTTGCCAGATCAGTAAGTAAATGCTGCCTAGTGGAGTGTGACGGTGTCTGCGTTCTCATCACTCCCAGGCCCAGCACGCGCCGAGCAGCTCAATTATCACAGGCACAGAGACTGGAGTTAACTCACCTTGACGGGGGGGAAAGTACTAATTATTAACTGAATATTTGTACCATATTAGTATCATTATCATGAACAACCATCACTGTATATGTAGAAGTATTGCAATGCAAATACAAAAGAAAACTTCTGAGGGAATCCTATTCCAGTGCTAGTAATTGTATGCATGTAATGTTTCTATAACTATTCTTGGCAATTTGATAATTTGACCAGGGCTTGCCTTTGAAAAAGATATTTCTAACTCAGTGTGACTAACCTGGATACATAAATAATCAAAAGATCCAAAATCATTTTAATGAGTTGCTGTTACTGTTGTTTGTATTCAGGCCATGCTACGGGATGACTCACTCTCTAGTAAGTGTGAGTTGGTGGCTTGTGGGAATACAACAAGACTAATGGTGGGGTAGTTAGTGCCAAACTATGAGGAGGATTACACAAAAAAAGCTTCTCCGAACGTTTCTGGCAGCATCGTTGGCTATCTAGTAGTGAGTTGTAGCGAAACTGCTGTCTCTGATTCTGCGAGTGTCAGGTTACCAGATGCCTCATATACTGCAAATTGGCTGTTTGATTTCGGCCATCTTGAATAACAGGTTGTAAATTTGTTTGGTGTAACGCTGACGCCAAGACTACACATCCGTTGACAGCACCCAATTGTTTTGAAAATGAGTGAATTAAGAGTGTTTGATGAGGTACAGTGGAGGAACATCAGAGATAAGGCGGTTTTTGGCTGTAAACTGTTCCACTGCTGTACGAGGCAGCAGAGAACCATAAATAGATTATCTCAACACATACAGAAGCAGCGTGAGACCGTTGGCTCCTAGACAGATGGTGTTTCTCACAACACTTTCAGGAACTTTATGTGATGAACTTCTCAGTAATTGGCGACAAAAATGTCTACTTCTGTTCAGCGGGAGGAAAACTTCTCTAAGATACGCTTTTGTGTCTGTGTCCTTGATCACTGTGTCCTCAGATCTGATTTCCATTTTCAGTATGGTTTCGTTTTTTGTCGTTAGTTGACATGTCAAAGCTGCCTCAACAGGGACAAATTGGTACATGCGGGTGGTATCTTTAACATGAGGTTTCTCAATAAAACAGGAGCACATCTGCCAATGAAGAGTATCTGTGGGGGTACTGTATCTAACCTCATGGATGGACGAGCTCTGGGGAGGCTGGTAGAGGTAGAAATCGGAGGACAGGCTCATTGTAATGCATGGAATGGAATGAGGAACACGTGTTTGATACCATTCCTCATTCCATTCCATGCATTACAATGAGCCCATCCTCCAATTTATACCTCCACCTACCTCCCATGAGCACATGAGAAACATGTGTGTTTGATGCCATTCCTTAATCCATTCCATGCGTTCCAATGAGCCTGTCCTCCGAATTTCTGCCTCCACCAGGCTCCCCTGGAAAAGCTACAGTCTCACACATTGACATCCATAATTTCTAATCTCTGTTCATACCCATGATCCATCTGGTCACATTCTCGATCTCGGCAAGCAGTAGAAGCCCAAGTGTAAACTTGTTAAACGGACTGACAATATGTCAGTCTGGATTGTGTTCGGTTGAGCGATAAGTCGAAGTACTTAATGCCTGACATTTCAATCATGCAAATACATAGTCTCCTGAAACATGCTGTATGTGCCCCATGCTGTATGTGCAATATGCCACAGGTCCCCCATAGGGAAACAGTGCTTTGCTGTAACCTTTCAGATTTCCAATTCTCAGGTCTGTCACAACAGGGGACAGATTGCAGACATACAAATACAGTACCAACCCCTTTTTAAATGGCATTTTTGATCATTGAGGTCAAGTAGACAGATTACTTAGATGTTACTCGACACCTTGTGTGCTACACACATCGGTAGTTAATGTGTGTGTGTGTGCGTGCGTGCGTGCGTGCGTGCGTGCGTGCGTGCGTGCGTGCGTGCGTGCGTGCGTGCGCGCGCGTCCCTCGCTCCCTCCCTCCAAAACCCCATACAATGTGAAGTGCTTTGAGCACGGGAAAACCATTGCATAAATCCAATCCATCATCATCATCCGACTATCATTTCCAATCAGATTTCAGAGCATGCACCTTTTACAATGTACACAGCGCCCCTTTCATTTCATTTCATTTCATTTCAATTCATCTGCTCTGTGACTCCATCTCCCACTGTCTCTAGGGGAGTTATGAGGAGGCAAGTTCCAATCTGGCATACACACCAAGCATATGGGATATCATTAAGATCGTGCTATGCAAATGCCCAAGAGGTTAGATATACAGAACAGAACACTCCTAACGATATAGTTCCATTTCTGCTTGACGGAACATCATCAGCTCCTCTGTTTCATTTGTTTCTGCCTGCATGTGCCCAGACAGTAAAACGGAAGAGCTTCTGTTTCTGCATATAGCAACAAACTCTACATATTTAACGCAGGGGGTCTATTCTTGTTCATTACAAAGTTGCTTGCATCAGGAGAGAGAGAATACGAGGGAATTGTTTCAGTTACACAATGAAAACAGTCTAGTAATATCACAAAACAATTTCAGACTGCATAGTAGTGACATACTGTAAGACTAGAGACTATTTACATTAAGATAGTAATAACACTGTATGAGCATGCTGTTACATAGTACTTTGGTAATAGCACATTTAATAATTTAAAAAGTAATTGAGCAGTTTATGTTATTGTGGAATAAAGACCGTTGTTCATAAATAGTTTATGCTATAGTTATTACAATGTTATTACACAGGTATCAGGTATGGGGGCAACTATAGTGTTACCGCCTAGGTTGACAATGGTGGATGGAAAAGTAGTACAGTATTACTTTGACATTATGGTAGAGAGATAGGTCATAAGACGAGGTGATTTTTGACATGCGCCGTCTCAAGTGTGGGGTCACACTTTGGAACGAGCTAATTTTTCAAGCCCACAGAAACACTAGAGGCTTGGGGGGGGGGGGGGGGGGGCAATTTCAGAGGGATATGGGAGCTGAAGGAAATCGGTTTTGTTACAGACAGGGCTAAGCCATGTGGGGGTACTCTATGAAAAAAAGTTATAGTTAGTACCAAAACAGGGTTCTGCATTTGTCCCTGAAGCGGAACCCTTGAAACCCAAAAGGGTTCTATATAGAACCCAAACTAGTTCTTCAAGGGGTTCCCCTACAGGGACAAATTAAGTATTATCAGTGTAATGAAGAACTGTGGGGTACAGGGGAGGTACAGGGGAGTCTCAAGAAACAAGGTCTATGAAAGGTGCTATGTTAATGGGTTGTGAAGTTAAGAAATCCTATAATGATCCTTTCTATGTTAGATACTGTTTCAAAATGTATTTTACATGTCTACTATAGACATATAGCGTGATGTGTTTGGGGAGACTATTAGAGACCCTATCCAGTTGGGGAGGATGTTATTGTACAAACTGCAACAATTAACTCAACATAAGACAGCATAATTATCAAAAGTGAGCAGGGTCCTTTAATTGATACTTTTCATCACTTTAGGCCAGCCTCATAGAAACAGCTTGAGTGTAATAGAAACCATGTAAAACGGATCCATATGAATCTTCAAGTCAGAGTGAAGATGGTGTCATTATGTGAAGGGGAAAAAGTTGATAGTAGGGTATTAGGCATGCAAAATGTGAAGGCCTTATAGTAAATAATGTCTAACAATCACTCGATTTCAATTAACAACGGGCGGAGATTCATGGCGAATAGACTGTGGCAAATACTCTGGATAAACAGTGCGCGCACTGTTGCCTCCATTGAGTGTAGGTTGCCTCGGAATAAATCCTGCAAATCCTGAACTCCGTCACACACACACACACACACACACACACACACACACACACACACACACATACACACACACACTTCTTGACCGTTTTTCACTCAACGTAATATGGCAAACTGACAGCTAACATTAGCGCCTTTTTCCTCTCCATCTAGGCTATGTGCTGATGTAGATGCGTACATGGCCAAATTACGCTTAGTGAATGTATACATATGTGTTTCACTTACACTGCTGTTCTGCCCAGACCAGTGCACCATGGCTTGATTGTGAGACGAATCCCCGGTCAAGGCAAAGGTTGAACTGGTGAGTTTTTGTTCGTCCTGCCTTGAATTACCCGTTCTCCTGTCCTCGCTGCTCCATCGCAATTCGGACCTTGTCACTCTGCGCCCAGCCGATGCCGTGATGCCCTCTCGCGGGTTACTCAAAGGCAACGGCTCCTTGTTCCGAGGTGAGCTGGAAGACTTAACTTCATCATCCCTATGATTAGGTTTCAGGCTGCTCCTTCGAACTCGGTGCTTGTATTGGTTGGCAGGGGTTAAATCTGAGCGAGCCTTCCCGACACCTGTCTTCACATGACCGTTGATTTTGCGGCCGGAAACTTTGTCCTCGCGCGGGGTAAATTCACTCTTACCATGGGGCATTCCACGACCGAGCGTGTTCTTTGAACGGAGCCTGTCAGTATTCCGTTTTCGCCTTGAATAGGTGTATTTTCCTTGGCCCCGGGTGCATTCAGCGGACCCAGCTGCACAATCAAGCTGGCGAGTTTCGGGACTTGCAGAATCAAACATCGCTGCCCCCTCTCCATTTCCAACTTCCCATCCAGACCCTGTTGCGAATTCTCCTGTGTCCATTTTAAGCAGTAATTCCTGTGTTGGCCTACGCAACTTCTCCCCCGGTTGGCATGATCTGCAAGTTATCTCTGATTTGGCGGCAAGGAAGAAAGAGAAAATTATCAAAAGCAGAAACCGAAGCGCACTGTGCCAAATAGGGCAAAACCTGACCCCCCTCTCCATAGCTGGTGGCTGAGAAAGATGTTCTGTCTGGAAACAAGTCCTTTTTGCTCAGCTTCACTCCCTTTGTGGCTGTAATTGATGTGCGGCGGCTACAGAACTCCTCGCAAGTTGCGGCGCGTCCAATTGCTGTGTTGTAAAAAGTGCGATTCGGCGAAGTGGTCCAAGTTGAAGGATGTGATCAAATGAAGCCCCGTGCGCGTGGGGGAGGAGCTGGTAGAATCCAGGATAAAGATAGGGGAGATTTCTTGCGTCTCTGTTTTTTTCCTCTCCACTCACGACGCATTAATATTTTCTTCATAAAGATAATTTTGAAACATTTCTTTATCGAAATAGGCTACTCTGCGCTCTCTCTCTCTCGCTCTCTCTCTCTCTCTCTCTCTCTCTCTCTCCCTCTCTCTCTCTCTCTCTCTCTGTGTGTGTGTGTGTGTGTGTGTGTGTGTGTGTGTGTGTGTGTGTGTGTGTGTGTGTGTGTGTGTGTGCTTGTGTGCTTGTGTGCATGTGTGTGTATAGGGGGCTGATACAGTATTACACACAAATTGTGCACTGGAGAGAATGTCAGCAGGGCCGCGGGCTAGTGGACTTAAAGCTCAATTAATGTGATCCTATGGAGTAGGTTCGCCCGCGTTCTGTTTTCTCTCAATCAGGGAACCGACACTTTATCTGTCCCTTGTCCGTTAATCTAATCAGCTGAATGAATTGCTCTTTCTCTATCTCTGTCTCTCTCTCTGTTCCCTCCTCTCTATCTCTCTCTCTCTCTCTCCCTCTCTCTCTCTCTCCTCTCTCTCTCCTCTCTCTCGATAGCCTAGTGTTGCAACTATCGACTTGTAACAGAAGATGATATCATTATATGCGTAAAGGTATATTGCTTCAAATGATGAGATGGGTTTTTGTATCCATAATAAAGCCATTTTAATTGCCTCGAACTAAGTTGTGCTATTGGTTTCAGACGGGTTTTCTGAACATTTGAAAATATTAATAAAACTCCAATTAAGCATAATGTCACGATGATGCATGTGATTTATTAAGCCATTATGAAGAATTACGCATCCTGCATATGAAACATGAAAATTAATATGCAACGTATATCATATCCGATAGAATCTATATGCATGAGAATTTCATGGGCTTGTTCGTGGATGATGTAATTCACACTATGTGATACGTGTTTGGTACAAAACATGCAACAACTAAAAGGCTCTTGTTCACCTGGTACCTGGAACGTACGTGTCTCTTTGGCAAAATGCCAATTCAAAGTGAATGGAACAATAGAACAATACGGAACAATAGAATACACATAAATATAAAGCAATGATAATGAGATGATGGTCTTCCTCTTCACACAGCAGAACCAGCACAAGAGAATGTCCGTTTACAAGGAACAGATCCCTTTAGACTGGGCAAATAGTCAATGTCAGTAACTTGAGGGAAACACAAATACGGTGTAAGTTCAGCTCCTTTGTTGCAGCTGTTTTAATGACTTGATATGTATTTCTTATTTATGCTGTAATTGTTATGGTGATGAACATTTAAAATGCATAGAGGATTATACAAATGGTCACAAACAACCCACAACAGCTGTGTTTTCACTCATTAATCTATTCTCTCTCTCTATATATATATATATATAGAAATGGATGGATTTAATTTTTATGATGAAAAAGCACAACAAAGACCTATAAAATAAAGACGGATAAGCATATAGGAAGATTGTTGATCATCAGTATAGAATTCTCGTTAAATTATACAATCGTAGGCGCTTAGTGGCATAGCACACGAATGTGCATACCACATAACCACAAGGTTCCTGGTTCAGTTCCAACCCTCGACATATCCTGTATGTCACCCCTTATCTGTCTCTCCCATCCTTCCTGTCAATCTCTACTGGCTTTGTCCCAATAAAGCAGAAATGCCCTAAAAAACATATTACATTTTTTTTTTTTAATATAATTCTAGAATGTTCCTCCTTCCTCTGCAGACCAAGGAGGTAAATTGCCCGACATGTCCTACCAGAGACATTAAAGATGATAAGTCTGGTCTCTCTCCGTAGCACACAGCATTAAGCAGACACATTGGATTGGATTAATGGTATTGCAATGGACAGGCCCCACATGGCGAGGAGACACTTATCAAGCAGTGTGTGTGTGTGTGTGTGTGTGTGTGTGTGTGTACATTAGTGTGCATGCCCACTGTGCCGCATTGGGAGTGTGCATGGGCCTTTGTGTGAGTGTGTGTGTGTGTGTGTGTGTGTGTGTGTGTGTGTGTGTGTGTGTGTGTGTGTGTGTGTGTGTGTGTGTGTGTGTATGTGTGTCTGTCTCACACCCCATCATCTCACATCCAGGTCTGGACACGCTATCCATTCACAGGGAATCGATGCCCTGTCAATAGCAGAAATAGATTTTGAGAATGTTGCGGAATAAGATATTCAGCCCGTAGTTTGTCTGATTTGTGTCCCTGTCTGATGCTCCTGGACTGTGAATGCACGACAAGGTCAGGAGTCAAAGAGATGGGAAATGGGCTATTATACTACTATGCAAAAAGGTGGAGGTAGAAAACGGAGGACCGGCTCATTGTAATGCATGGAATGGAATGAGGAATGATATCAAACACTCATTCCAGTCCATGCAATACAATGAGGCCATCCTCCGATTTCTACCTCCACCAGCCTCCCCTGCTTCACAGCTATGGATATGAACTTACCACAGTGAAGGCTAGTGTGGATGATGAACTCCATTGGGTATTACATTACATTGGGTATGATTGGTCGTACTCACACTGTGCCGAATGAGTCCTCCAAACAATAAGTGTGTGTCATTTATGTCAGCAAGTAATAATAGGAAAGAAACAGAAGAAAAAAAAGAAGACACTTTGTCACAAAATGAACGTTTTCCTGAGAGTTGTCACATCTGGTGGATGAAGCAGCTCTTGATTGCGGCGAGAGTAATCCTGTCCTCCTGAATAGATTTAATATAGAACCAAAAATAAATATGGGCTTTACAACATTGTTTCCCTTTTCTAATGAAGCTTCCAGGGCTACACTTCAGGCTACACACCAGGCACAGCCACAGGTGTCCTAAAAACACAAGGGGGTTGGGGACCAAGCCAAACAACAAGGGGGTTGGAGACCAAACCAAACAACAAGGAATGGAATCGCCAGAGCCCAAATAGAAAGGCATGGGTTTTTTAATTGAATTCTGCCAAAACCTTCAGCTTCGACACAATAGAATCCTGACCAAAAAAGTAACCCAATGAATGATTTACACAAAGGGATCTCAGAGCTGTCCGGCTCTCAGCTCTGAAAAGCAAAAAGAGAGAAAGTCAAGTTGAATAGCTGTTTTCTTTCCACTTGTTTTAGTTCCCAAAACAAAGAGCTCTTTTGAATAGAGATGTTTCCAATGTATTATATACTTTATTGGTATTCTCCCCCTGCAGAGTTCAGTCTCTGGGTCAGGAGCAATCAGTTTGCAGTGGCTCATTGAGAAGAGTTCAACAGTGGAGTTCAGACATCTTTCAATTCACACTTTTTGGTTTGTTTCTCAATCTGACATTAATTGTGCAACCATCCATCCATGACAATATGAGTTATTTTGGAGACCTAAAAGTCCCTGAGAAATCTAAGCTTAAAATGCTTGAAAACTTGAAAAATAAGGAATTAATTAATTAGGAAGTTTTCCCATTTCCCAGTTAATTAATTGAATTGCATTTGCTCTCTCTAAATTGGCTGAGTTGAAGGTGAATCGACCAAGACCCCGTTAAATAAACGGAGACAAAGGAACATTGGTAATAGCATAATCCTTTTTAAGAAAGAATGAGACTCAGGACTGAAGGCAATGAGAGATCACTCTTATGAACCATGTCTAGTGTGCTTCGTAATGATATCATCTAAAACCATCACGTCACATACAGTGGCCTTCAAGGACATTGAAGCAAGCGAGCCATATTAGAACAGACTGTATCGCGGAAGCAATGATCTCGCTCAACGCACAACACGTTGAGCAATGTTGCACATCAGGCCATTGGTTTTCTAGGATTAGCATGCTCGTAGAGAGCCATTTTTATTTATCTCTCTCGCATTTTCTTCTTTTAGAGTGTGGTTTATGTTGCTTTTGTGCGATGGTACTTGGTACCCTTATTGCACTCTCCTTAATTCACTTAAATCACTTACAGTAGATGAAGCATAAACGACTCAAATTGATGTTTTCATACAATGTACTTAATTGGACTATAAAGCCGCCATTGTGAATGGTGGGTTAGTATGAGTATTGTCTGTGAACAGAGAGGAAAATTTATTGCAGAGCATTGAATAGGAAGAGGAGTAGTGTGACACAGTGACGCCATTCAGAAGGGTTAGGAAATGTATAATTTTCACAAACAAAGACAGCACTTTGTGTGGTTTTGTTCCGGCTTTCTACAGACAAATGCGTGCAAACTCTTCTTTCCCACTGTCTATTCTGGGTTTTTGTAGCCGGGCCTACTACTGTCGGGCCTACTACTGTGTTCATTCAGTTCTGTTTATCAGGGTCTGAATCGTAACCTGAGATCCACATGCAACTCTGACTGTGGTTTGACGTGCATTGATGTCAATGAAAGATTTGCAGGAACATTTCAAGTTACGCACGCAGATCTCAAGTTAGGATTCACCCCCTAACTACTCAACTCATTCATTAACTCTTTCATTACCAGGTTTAAGTTATTTAAATTCCCCCTCTAGACTAAGAAAATGAGTGGCCAAAGCTGCCACCAATCATAAAGTGGGCTGTCAACACTACCTTATGCAAACCCATTCAGCACTCTCATCCACATCACCCACACGGAGGACGTTTTTTTTGAAAATCCAGGTAAAAGACAGAGAAAAAGGATCACTCTTAATCCATTTGAAGGATTAGATGAATGGCTGCTTTAAAAGCTTTCCTACCGGGGCTAAAATATTAATGTTTGCTGCAGACGAACATTACCAGGAGCCTTAGAGTGAAGCAACGATAATTATTAATGAATCTCATTTCAGCTCACTGTGCTGGATGTTCAAAGCTTTAGCGACCTTCAGAGGGAAAACCATAGCATCGCCTCAAATCTGGAATCAGCAGACTAGAAAAAAACAATCTGTTACAATCCCCATTGCAGAATGTGCCCTTTTTGGATTTGTTTACCTCAACCCTTGTGCTTCTAGATGACTTATTCATGAACAAAAAATGTCTGTAAAAATGATACCACCACAGAAGATGATTTGCTTTTTATTTCAATAGGCACATCGCTCTCTCTCTCTCACTCCCTCCTCTCGCAATGATGTCTGCGGATGTCCCTTCAAAGAGCTGTTGTGCTGAGATGAAGCTGAGATTTTCTCTCTCACACACTGACATTGTTTGAAAAGCGTGACAAGTTTAAAGACTTTACTTTGGCATGAGATTCTCACACATGGCACACTCAGCCTGTACACGTGGCCTGGCAGAACTGATGTCGTGGCAACCTGTCTTTTTGAAGAACCTTGAATATTTTTCGACATCATGATAAGAGCCAGGAGCTTTTCCTGACTAGGAAATATGGGCTTATAGGCAGTAGGCAGTAATCAGTGCCTGGAGGTATTGATGGTCAGGTGATATGGTCAGGAAAAAAGGAGCAGGTTAGACCACATGCTGTACAGCACCTGCTAAACACATCCCTTAACACTACTGTATGTCACCAGCCATCTGAACACTAACGTCAACATTATTATCAGAGCATAAGGCATCATTAAAGTCACCATTCAGTGTTCAGATGGCTCGTTACATAGTGTTAAGCAGTGGAGCCTGGTGGAGGCAGAAATCGGAGGTGGGGCTCATTGTAATGCATGGAATGGAATGAGGAATGGTATCAAGCACGTGTTTGATCCCATTCCTCATTCGGTTCCATGCATTACGATGAGCCCGTCCTCTGATTTCTACCCCCTGGTGTTAAGGGATGTATATGCAACTTGGCATGTAGTGTGGTTCTTCTTCCTCAGATTGAATCATCTTGCTCAACCACCCACATGCATCTCCATGCAAATAAGTATATTTGTACTGTAATTGACCTCACATATGAACGGAGCCACCAGCCTTATAGAATAATTATGAGTGGGACAGAGATAATGATGTCTTTAAGTTCCCCCCCCCCCCCCCCCCCCCCCCCTCATGCCACCCTGCCAACTTTGACCCGGGGAAGAGTTTGCAAATGATCTAATTGTGAAAAGTTCAGTTACGCACTAATATGAGGTAGAAATTAATTGCAACACGTCAGTGTTTTTGCAGTTGGAGTCTGAAAAAGGTTTAATTAGCATTTTGTCTTTCCTCACACGAACTATTAACCATCACCCCCTGTTGTGTTGCTGAATAATGACAAGGAATGGGCTGTCAGTACACCAGTGGTGGTAGAAATTGGAGTATGGGCTGATTGTAATGCATGGAATGGAATGAGGAACGGTATCAAAGCAGCGATTAACATGGCGGTTAGGCAGTATTGGGTCTTAACTATGAGTGCTTAAGGTAATTCCTTATTCCATTCCATGTAATACCATCAGCCTGTCCTTCCATTCCTCCCTCCACTAGACTCCCCTGTCAGTACATCCTGAGTGTGTGGAGACTTCCTTCTCTCACGGTATGTCATTGTTGCCATTATCGCACCTGTGTCTTTATTTCTTTTGAGAACTTAATTACCCCTCAACATGTGTTGGTGTTGACTGCCAATTTTGCATGAATTAAATTAATAGAGGTGCATCAATGTCTGGAAGATATCTCTGAATGTTAATTACGATTAGACACCACCTATTTGCTATGAAAGGTTGTTATGTTAGGTTGTTTCTATATGTCTAGTCAATGCGGTATCATAGCTAAATGTCTAGGCAATGTCCCATTTCTTCAAAAGGAAGACGTCTAGGGAATTTCCTTTTTCGTCAAAATAAAGCAGCGATTAGGCAGTATTAGGCGTTAACTATGAGTGGTTAAGGTAATGGTTAGGGTTAGGGTTATGGTTGGGGTTAGGGTTAGGGTAAGGGTAAGGGTTATGGCTGGGGTTGGGCATTAACTATGAGTGGTTAGGGTAAGGGTTAGGGTTATGGTTGGGGTTAGGGTTAGGGTTATGGTTGGGTATTAACTATAAGTGGTTATGGTAAGGGTTAGGGTTGGGGTTGGGTATTAACTGTGAGTGGTTAAGGTAAGGGTTATGGTTGGGGTTGGGTATTAACTATAAGTGGTTATGGTAAGGATTATGGTTGGGGTTGGGTATTAACTGTGAGTGGTTAAGGTAAGGGTTATGGTTGGGGTTGGGTATTAACTGTGAGTGGTTAAGGTAAGGGTTGTGGTTATGGTTGGGGTTGGGTATTAACTGTGAGTGGTTATGGTAAGGGTTAGGGTTGGGGTTGGGTATTAACTGTGAGTGGTTAAGGTAAGGGTTATGGTTGGGGTTGGGTATTAACTGTGAGTGGTTAAGGTAAGGGTTATGGTTGGGGTTGGGTATTAACTGTGAGTCGTTAGGGTTAGGAATAGATTTGAAGTGGTTAACTTAACCTGATAACTTAAGTGTACCCTGATAACTTATGTGTAAGTTATCAAGGGAAGTTATTACCGAACATTAGCAACAAGAATTAAGTAAACAAAACCACTTTAGTTAAAATTGCCCCAAAGCAGATTCGAACCCACAAGTTTCAGATTGCAAGTCTTGGTTATACCCTCTCTGCCACCCCAAACCTAAAACATCCAACCTACCAAAGCATTTATCTTTCTTTTACATCAATGCTATGATAATTACATCTTATACTATGATGAATAGCAATATGTACGTTAATATGATATGTGTACGTGCAGGTTAAGATACAGAGCTGGTCTAGGAATCAGGAAATTAACATTTAACATCCAGTGTGACTGAGGAGAGACGTCTTGATTTGTTTTGACACGGCAGCAGCCGGCTTCACTGTACTCTGACTGTCAACTGTTTACCGGAACTGGGTTTAAATCACTCCAAATACTTGCTGTGCTTGATCGAGTTCGCCTGACGCAATGGGGCCAATGTAATAGTCCCCAAATTGCAAACCCCGCCTATCTGGCACTCCAGGCAGGCACCAAAGCAAATGCTCAAAGTATCTGAAAATGTTTTAATGTTTTACTTTCTCGACCCAGGTCTGCTGTCTACCCATAGTCACGCTACTACTAATCAACAATAAACGGATAATGATGTGTCCTGATATCCAAACATTACATCCTACATAGTGTAAATTGATTGTATTAGCCGTGAGTACTCAGTAGTACGGTAGTGTGGACATTCATGACTACAGTATGCTCCTCTAAATGAACTCGCCAAGAGAGCTCTGTCTGAAGTACAGCAGAGTGGATGCACACACTGCATACATGATGGGAGCAACTTTGCCTTTATTATCACACGGAAAACAAAAAGCTACTGTACGCTCTATTTCTAGTGGCTAAAGTGAAACATATTCAATCACTGAAATGGCTCACACTTGCCATCTTGAACGTGCCACGAACACACAGCGAAAACAAATCACTCAAAAACAGCTGACCGCTACAGTCACACTCTGAACGCTTTCACCTGAAACAAATAAATAACCCATTTGTTTTCAGTGGTGGCGGGGCTTTACAGTACACCGTTGCCAGGCCTGTAGTATATATGACGTACTGAGTAATTGAGCCAGCCATGCATATTTACGACTAAACAGTCCCCCTGTCTGCTGTGGGATTTATCGGCGGGAACCGTGGTTCTGGCTAAGATGCCGGCGCCGCAATCTATGGTTTTATAAAAGGGCTTTAGTGAGCAAAACAGTCAATCAATCATTCCATTTGGCACGGGATATATCATTGGATCCGATGCATTCTCAACAGATCATGTTCCCTTAGCTGGCGTTGTTTTTATTGGACAAAGGTGACTCATATTTCCCTAGCATTCATCCAGTGCCATTAGTCTGGCCTGGACAATAAGATGATATTTAATCTAATTGGTTGGATGGGCAAAGAGCCAAGATTGTGTCTGTGCGTATTTCACTGTGGCACCCAAATACTGTTCTTTCCGGTCGGGGAGTTGTTTTGTCACTGGTAGGTTCAAGGTTGGGAGAGAGCCATGCGCTCTCAAGTGAAAAGATGGGTAATTACAAAATGCAGGATGCTGTGTTCTGTGTCTCACAAATTGAGTTGACACAGATGTCGTCAGACTTGAACTTAAGCAAACTTTCATGGAGCAACAGCACACAGTTAACTGGGTGTCTGAATATCTGAATCTCAAGGCCTGCAAAACTAGATGATTTCAAACGTATGTGTATATACAGTACAAGGAGGAGGCTGGTGGAGGCAGAAATCGGAGGACGGGCTCATTGTAATAGAATGGAATAGAATACAGATGGAATACGGAATAGAATGAGGAACACACGTGTTTGATACTATTCCTCATTCCATTCAATGCATTACAGTGAGCTGATCCTCCGATTTCTACCTCCACCAGCCTCCCCTGATACAGTATGTGTAGCCCATAGGTTTGTTCTGATTTCAACCTATGGTGGTCTAATATTCTAGAAACTGCTATGTATTCCTTGGTGTTGCAGATTGACATATTTGGAAATAATATACATAAATCGTTGGAACTCAACAAATGAGCTGAGAAGATTGAGTTCATCAGCTGTGTGTTTTTAGAATAAATAGTATACAATCACCGCCGTAGAAAAGCCAGTTCATCGCAAGCTCAGTGCAGCCTAATCATTAAGTATGCTGCTGAGTACCTAAAATGTCCTACTTTGACTGTCAAATGATGATGGATTTGATGTACATTTAGAGGGCAAATGAGAATGAAAGATTTGTTTTCAACAATCATCGATCTCCAACTTCGGGAAAAATAACGATCATGCATCAAGAAAATTAAACCTTATGGAAAAACAATGCAAAACAGTATACCCAGAGTGGCCTGTCAAGGAATGTATCAGTGGTTATAAATGTGATTGCTGCTTTCTGACTTCCACCATTGATGTGCCTTGCATGGCAACATCTCCGGATCCAGACATGAATATTTTGCGTGGTTACCGTGAAATATGGGCAATTATGTGCAATTTATACCTCTTATTCATCCAATACATATTAAAGTATATTTGAAGATAAATTATAAAGTGGGTATGAGATAGATGGGTATTCATAACACACACACACACAAACACACACACACACACACACACACACACACACAAACACACACACACACACACACACACACACACACACACACACCCTCAGCTTGTATATTGCATCGGAAATAGTCTCATAATAAAGACATTGGAATGAGATATACATCACCAGAGGGTCATTGTTTAAATGGAATATGTTACAGATAATATTTCAGGTGTCTTATTATCATAAAAAGGGGGGTCGAAAAAATTCACCAACAAAACTGAGGGGAAAGGGACTTGGTGGCTAAGTTAATGAAGTTTGTGTATTTTATAAATCCACTATAAAAGCGTAATCAAAGTAATAGAGGGATCTGGACCCGGGTGAGCTTGGTTTAAAACGTACATTGAATTTGACATTAGGGTGGTTGAAAATCGCAAGGTACTATCAGGGAGGCCCTCAGATGTTTAACAAACAATCTGCATACCGCTGCGGCGAAGACTACTCCCACAGGACGTTGATAATGTGATGCAATTTACAACTCTGTGACCGATCCGGGAGAACCGGCATAAATAATGTGAGTTGACTAAGATATCTCTCAGCCGTAGAATACGAGTCAAAATACGAGTTGCAGGTGACATTTAGGGGTCCCTGCTTAATTAGATAGCTTTATTATAGTGCCAGAGTAAGTTGTTAACCGCTGTTGACCGTGCAGGACAAGATGCATTATACCATATAAAGACATACAGTGATTGACGTAATTGAGAACTGCATGGGTTTTGTTTTCAATTCAATAGTTAACAAGAATATGTCTTATATGTGAATAAGTGTGTTAAAGGCATGGCATAAGCATTACTTGGGAACCTACTGTACGAACCGCAGAAAGCAACTTAACTTCACACAGTACCATCATTAGAACATCTGATTCCCATCATCGTCCTGGTCATATCAAGCAGACATGGATTAATATTTTAGTGATTCATATGTATTTATAAGGACTGCATTACCCATCAGCATGACCGACCAAGCAGCAAGAGTCCACATGCGGTTATACAATGCATAAGCTAGTTATAACAGTTATGACCTATGCTTCATGAGCTCATTACAAATAAATATTGTTTTAATGAACTCCTAGTTAATGCGCCTGGCTTGACTTGATAGCCGCTGCGATTGCACAATATAACCATTACCTATACCGTAAAATTCAGTTCATTACTCTCTAAGTTAATAAGCTATACATCTGCATTGAGACAAATAAAACAGTGCAATACACTGTTTTAATTCACTCTGCCACAACAATAAGCTTTAACTAACAGTACAGTGTGTAGGATTACAGTGCGTTGGTTTAAACCCTAAAGGAATATATTGTGATTACAGTTTATCATTCCGCATTGGCACGGAGCTCCCCTGACGGTGAACTCAGACTACTTTCAATATTTCTTCTTTTCCTACTGTGTTTCCTTTTATAACCGGCCAGGAAAGAGAGAGAGAGAGAGAGAGAGAGGGAGGGAGAGAGAGAGAGAGAGAGGAGAGAGAGAGAGAGAGAGAGAGAGAGAGAGAGAGAGAGGGAGAGGGAGAGAGAGAGAGAGAGAGAGAGGAGGGAGAGAGAGAGAGAGAGAGAGAGAGAGGGAGGGAGAGAGAGAGAGAGAGAGAGAGAGAGAGAGGGAGAGAGAGGGAGAGGGAGAGAGAGAGAGAGAGAGGGAGGGAGAGAGAGGGAGAGGGAGAGAGAGAGAGAGAGAGGGAGGGAGAGAGAGAGAGAGAGAGAGGGAGAGGGAGAGAGAGAGAGAGAGAGGGAGGGAGAGAGAGAGAGAGAGAGAGAGAGGGAGGGAGAGAGAGAGAGAGAGAGAGAGAGAGGGAGAGAGAGAGAGAGAGAGAGAGAGAGAGAGAGAGAGAGAGAGGGGGGGAGAGAAAGAGAACATGAACATTCTCAACCGTTTCTGAATATCTTAAAGACAGGGACAGCGTATGGGTTGTTTATGGTGTGTCTATAGAAAACAATTGTATGCCCTGAATAACACATTATATAGCCAAGTGCTATTTTCTCTCAATTCTTATATTCCTACTAAGTATATCTTACTTAAAATGAAACGCTACTCTTTAGTCTTTTTTCCTATGTCCCCATAGATTCCTCCTCCTCGGCTCCATTGAAAGCCCTAGAGTACCAATAAAGAGATATTAGGAACAGAGGAATATGGAATGTGAGCTCTAGGAAGGAATGACAAAGAAAAATCAGTTGCCCGGATCCACTTCACTCACATTTCCCGAAGTCTGGACCACCACAGTTATGACACTGAGCAACACATAATTTTTAACACGGGCCTCTCAATTATTCACCACCTTTGCAATTTTCATGAGGTAGGTGATTACGTATAGAAATGGTACTGCGGGCGAAACAGGAAACAGTTTCTCAGCAGCTGAAAGCAGAATAAGCAGCAGGAGCAGCTCCAAATAAAAACTTTTTTCAAAGCTATTCTAATTCATGCTTGCTCTATACGGCAATCTAAAAATGTCCCCTTCGCTGCTCCACTCACGTCGCTTAATGAGGGTCGTGACCTCGTGGTTGGCAGGGAGATATTGTGTGTGGGGTGGCCGGGTGGCTTGTCTGTGTGTTTCTGTGTGTGTGTGTGTGTGTGTGTGTGTGTGTGTGTGTGGGGGGGGGGGGGTTATTTATGAATAATGGAGTAATACATCTCAAGTCATTTTAAACTACAGTACACAGAAGGGTCACTGTTAATGCTTTGGTCAATATCTTCAATTGTGCGAATGGAAATCTCTTACAGCAGACTTGCAGAACACATAGAAATCTGGAGTATTGTTTTGGCCATGTACTGTAACACTTTATGACAGAATTATTGAATAATCCTATACCTATGTATAATGTATTTTACTATATTTGCTTCAAAGATAAGCATTAACAATTTCAAGTATACGTCACTCAATGATGAATGCTATCTCTCAAGCTGTGTCTTTAGTGTGTGTGTGTGTGTGTGTGTGTGTGTGTGTGTGTGTGTGTGTGTGTGTGTGTGTGTGTGTGTGTGTGCACCATGTTTAATGACTAAAGTGGTTCTACCTATGTCGTAACAATTTAATTACAATGTAACCATTACATAGCAATTACAATAACTATGTCACATATCACCACAATGTGTGATTACAGTGTTAAAACACAGCATATTAAACAAAGTGTGTGTGTGTGTGTGTGTGTGTGTGTGTGTGTGCGCGTGTGCGTGTGTGAGTGCGTGCGTGCGTGCGTGTGAGTGTGTCTCCATGTGCGTGTGTGTGTGAGTGTGTGTGTGTGTGTGTGTGTGTGTGTGTGTGTGTGTGTGTGTGTGTGTGTGTGTGTGTTGTGTGTGTGTGTGTGGGGATGCTGGGAAAATGTATGCTTGAGATGAACAGCGTTAGCATTTAGAAGAATTAAGAACTGTCAACCTTGCTCTGTTGGGCTTGGGAAGTCCTTAAATCTCCTGCCTGGGGTGATCTGTCTCTGTCCGCAGCCTCGGCCAGGGAAAGATAGATGCTTTCAATAAATGTGGTCTTGAGAAATCTGCAGGAAATGATTAAGAGTGATAAATGGAGACGTGGGATTTTTGCGGGCCTGAGTTTCGTTTGACATCCATTATAGCAGGGATGGCAGCGATGGGCTTTTCAGAGCAAAGAGTGTAGGAGGCTTAAGTATTCCCCATAAACTCTGGCTCGTAATCACACACTTTGAGAAAGACACACAAACGTTTTCTCTACTGTATCTATGTCTTTAACCGCCCTACGTCTTCAATGTTCAATGGGTAAAGATGTACATTAACTTGCTCTACCTGTGTAGTAACAATGTAATTACAATGTAGTGTGAGTATTCCAGCATTTAGAAACATGAATAAGCGTGTTTAAGCATGCACATGCATCTACAATGGCTCATCAACCCATTTTGATATGGATTACCTCAATTAACAAAACAACTAATAGCAGTTCTTGTCGACTGTTATTACAGAGCAGTTACGATACCAATGTCACATGTCACCACAATGTGTGATTAGAATGTTACAACACAGCATATTAATCCAAGGAACTAATGTCAATAACGATATATTCATGAACTACTTTAAGTTGCTGTTGATTTAGTTACTGTTTTAACAGTAATGCACCAAGGTCACTGTCTCCAGAGCTCAGTGGTTGCTCCGTTATTAATATCCGTGTGAGCTTCAAAACTAGAGAAGCATTTAAGGAGATAGATTACTGTACAATTCACAAATGCGTGACATGATTCGTAAACAAAAAACACTAAACAACAAAAAAAAAAAAAAGGCTATCTCACGGTCGGCTATCTCCACTGAAATAGAAAATCTTTGCAGAAGTTACTTTCCAGCCAATCACTGTTGTTGTTGTTCGCCTTTGTGTTCCATAAACAATGCATTTGTTTACAGTATTGTAATATCTCAATGAGCATTCCTGAGAGCACAGGTGAGAAATGTGCTCAGCTACAACAAAGCACCATCCAGGTTCTTAAGGTTTAACTGGATCTTTTGTTGGAGAGGAGGGATACAGAGAGCCCATCACACTGGCTTACAATCACAGCATTCCTTCACAACAGGTCAGACCAGCGCTCCAGAGGAAGCAGGTAGCTCTCAATTCGCTTGTTAAAACTCAAGGCAGAACACAAGACGAGTAAATGATAGAGTGAGGCAAAGGGAGTGATGGTGGTTGGTGGGATGAGGGGGCGCTTTTTACTGGACACACTGGGATGATATATTTAGTACACGAGGGGTCACAGTTGGAGCAGGGAGTTCATTCGTTTTGTGAAGTATTTGTTGCCTGAAAAGCCTGACTGAGACAGGGATTGTTCAAAATAACTCAGCTTGTATGTATCAACTAATTCATAGCTTCTGAAGATAGTTGCCTTTTTCACCCATGGCCGCTTGGTGTGTCACATTTATGCGGCGGTTTGGTTTGTAAACACAAAAGTGAAGTACAAGGAGTAACAATTCGTTTGTGGTCGGATAGGTGTTTTGACAGAAGTGATATTTCAGAGATGAACTGAAAACATATGCCCGGCTGCAGACTTTGGGGGAAGGCGATGCTTTCTAAGGGACATATTAATTCTACCACCAGACAGCTGTGCTTGATTGATTCAAAGTCTATTCTTAGTTGGCATTTAGCTTAAATGATTTTCAGCTCTCTCTGTCTCTCTTTCTCTGCTCCCCTCTCTTTGCCTCTCGCCCTCTCTCGACCCCCCCCCCTCTCTCTCTCCCTCTCTCTTTCTCTCCCTCTCTCTCTTTCTCTCTCTCCCTCCCCCAGTGAAAAGCCACAGTGCATACTGAGTGAGTTTAGAACAGCTGCCTCTCCTCTCCTCTCCTCTCCTCCTGTAGCTGCTCTCAAGTTTGGAGAGAACTCGTTACAGAACAAACTACTTCTTCTCCAGAAACCAGTCAGGGAGGCCAGAACTCTTTCACTCAGTCCTGTTAGTAATGCTGGGGCGGAAATACTGTAGCTGTCCCAATCAGTCTTGCTTGATTGGCCGGCCCCGTGCCCGAGAACCAGGAAGTAGCGATGCAAAGTGCACTTCGGGCTTCTGCCGAATTTTTTTTCGGCAGATCCCAGGCGTCTTCATGTGTTGAAGCGAGTTATAAGCCGAAAGTTTCCGGCACATCCAAAAAGTTTTACTTTGACCTCTGTGGTAAATGAGACATACTGCTAAAAGATATACTCTACAGTGTGATACATTGATGCTCAGGCCGGCTAGGAGCAGATACACTGCCTGTGTTTGACTGCCCTGCACTGCGGATGCACTCGGGTCATTAATGTGCTGGCTGGGCAGCGTTAGTCATTAGGCGTGACTGGGACATCTGATGTTAAATAGAGGAACAGGAAAAATCCTGAGGTGAAACATCAATGCGCATTTAAAACTAACTCATCATGTTGACATTTGATCACAAATAACATTGATTTTCGGCCCCCAGTGTGGAGAATCAGAATGTTTTTTGAGTTTTTGCAAATGGTCGAGGCAGGATGCGAAGCGTGATTTGCAATTCATCCTGGAGTTCATTTTCATCACCAACTGTATGTTTTTTAGACAGGTCATTTTCTTGTTAGTTTGAGGAGGTAGGTGCTAATATACGTCATATGTCAAGTCGAGTAAAGCTCCAATATGCAGTGGTCCCCACTGATTCAACAATAACCTGCAAAGTCATTATCACCTCAAGGTCAGGATGAATTCTTCATTTTGCTCTCACAGAGACTTGAATTCTATTGACAGAGTGATGAAATGCAAGTAAGAGGAATAGGCGAGGCAAAGCAAGGCAAGGCAAGTTTATTTCTACAGCACATGTCAAGGCAATTTACAAGTGCTTTACATAAAATAGATACAAAGGAAGAGAATAAAAAATAAAATTTAATTTTTTTTTTTTTTTTTTTAAAAGCATAAAAGACATTAAAACAGAATAAAAGTCACAGTGCATTTTAGGGTCAGAGTGCAATTATTAGCAGCAATTTAGTATACATTTAGTATAAAATAGAGGAATAAGTTCATTTAGCATAACACAAAGGTTATTTGGTAACTAGAATATGAGGTTATTTGGTTTAATACCATTGGTATTATATGGTTGTAGTACAATGACAACGTGTTCATTTCCTGGACTCAGATTAAGCCTAGTCCTGGACTACAAATACCATGACCAACAGAGAATCTCCATTGACAGTGCTCTCTAGTCCAGAAGTATTAGACTTAACATATGGTCAGGACATGTGTCCCTAAAGTGCTCAAAGACAACAGCCACACAAAAATATACATATTTATCACCAAAATGGGAATTTTAGTGTTATTAAGGCCAGATCAATCAATCATGATATCATAAGTCACAATTAATGAGAATGTGGGTTTCTGTAAATCACTTTGCCCATGTGCAGTACACCAAAGGCACTTTACACGGAATATTTAATATATGATATGTACTTAAGGTGTCCATGGCTCCTTGATAATTATAATAATAGTAATACTTCTTATGATACAGTATCCATTTGTAATTTATGCGATCCTGTCAAGGCTATTCACTTTTATATAGGTCATTCTGAGTGGCTGATTTATGGAAGCTCCAAGCCAGACTTCTTATCTGTCCAGTTTTATACCTCCATTAGGGCCTCTTTGGGCGTTATTGATGGCTCTTGTGAGATACATCATTTATGTCATCGCTTTTGACATGAGTCCTCTAGATCAAAATCTGGGGGCCAAGGCATTGCATCTCTCTCTCTCTCTCTCTCTCTCTCTCTCTCTCTCTCTCTCTCTCTGTCTCTCTCTCCTAGATTTAGTCTCTCACTAATGCATAGAGATGCATAGAGATTAGATGCCATGGACAATAACACTCTTCTGAGGGCTTTTTTTAAAAAACCTTTTATTTTTTTAATTTTTCAATGATGCGTCCCTTCAACTTCAGTCGGCCAATTTTAAGACAGCTGGTAGAGTTGTCCATGAATGAATTCTGAAATGTGGCATGTGTTCCTTTGATGAGTCAATTTGCTGATTACAATTGTAGGGTAAGTGATACAAGTTGAGAGAAGTTGAGAATTAATGTTGATGAAAAAAGGGCTTTTGGTAGCAAGTTCTTCATGAAGGCTAACTGTGTGAGTAAGTTTTATCAGAGCACCCACCTCCATAACGTGTCCCTGGTGTCACGCCCTCCACTTCCACCTAGCCTGTGTCAGTCCCTCTCCCTCTCCCCAGTCTGTGTGTTCCATGTGTGGGCTTGGCTCCAGGCTCCTGCCGGCCCATTCACGTCATCATCTCCACCTGCCGATCTACACACCTGCGGCTTGTCTACTCATCACCCATCTGTGTTTTATACCCTGATTTTCCGTCCACTCTTTGCCAGTTCGTCATAGTACTTCCTACCTATACGGCCCAGCATTTCTAGTCTGTCGATTCCTGGTTTCGGATCTACGAGTGTTTTCTGGACTGTGCTTCTGCCTAAACCCGCCGGATTATCTGCCTTCCCTAGAACTGCCTGCCTATGTCTTGACCCCTGCCTGGATTTCCCTGTCGGATTATCTGCCTTTCTAAGAACTGCCTACCCGTGTATCGACCCCTGTCTGGACTACCCACTATCCTGCCTGCCCTGCCCTGCCTGCCTGCCCTACCTGCCCTGCCCTGCCTACCTGCCCTGCCTACCTGCCCTGCCTACCTGCCCTGCCTGCCTGCCCTGCCTACCTGCCCTGCCTACCTGCATGCCCAGTCTACCCTGCCTACCTGCATGCCCAGTCTACCCTGCCTACCTGCATGCCCAGTCTACCCTGCCTACCTGCATGCCCAGTCTACCCTGCCTACCTGCCCTGCCTACCTGCATGCCCAGTCTACCCTGCCTACCTGCCCTGCCTACCTGCATGCCCAGTCTACCCTGCCTACCTGCATGCCCAGTCTACCCTGCCTACCTGCATGCCCAGTCTACCCTGCCTACCTGCCCTGCCTACCTGCATGCCCAGTCTACCCTGCCTACCTGCCCTGCCTACCTGCATGCCCAGTCTACCCTGCCTACCTGCCCTGCCTACCTGCATGCCCAGTCTACCCTGCCTACCTGCCCTGCCTACCTGCATGCCCAGTCTACCCTGCCTACCTGCCCTGCCTACCTGCATGCCCAGTCTACCCTGCCTTCCCAGTGTTCCCCCCTATTCCTTCATTAAATACTTACCTTTTATCTCAGACATGACAACTTCTCTGACACCGTTGACGATCATCTTGTCAATTGATAGAACTTTTACAAAGAAATTGGCTTCATGAGGTCATCATTGGCCTTACGGCTGAAAACCCTCTTTGAGACCACTCACGCATCACATCAAGGTTAAACAGGCATATTCTACATAAATTACTTGTCAGTCACTTGAATAACATTTATATTAATCAAAAGCGACCAGACTCTGTGAGGCCATCATCTGTTCACTGTCAACCATGTCTATATGAGATGGTTCTGGTCGAATTAGTTTGCCTTTAACACCACAGCGTTAAAAACCACCCTGATGATGTATAAACTTTTTTTATGCTGTCCTTCAAAAGTAATCATCGGGGCTCTCGATGGGATTCCAGTACTTTTTTCTAGCAGAATTGAATAGGTCCATACAAGACTGCTGCATGGAAATATTCAGAGGAATTTAACGTTTGACGGTATGTCTGTCCGTTTAGCCAAAAGGAAGGGTTGTTGAGTTGCTAGTTTTAAACATCACGCCCGAATTTCATGGATGAAATCAAAGAGTGACTTAAAGGTACACTTCACTGATTTTTGACCTCCATATTCATTATTCATAATAGCCCCATACAAGTGTCTATGTTCTACGTTCTGTAGTCAAAAAGATAGGGTAGGACGTTTTCTCCTATGATGTCATTGCGGGTAAAAAATTTTTCAATTCATTGATTTTCACGTTTCCAGCCAGGGGTTGCATTTGTGGCCGTTGAATTCTTGAAAATCACTGAATTCCATTTAGGACCCTTTCTCTTATCTTTTTGACTACAAAACATATAACACACTTGTATGGTGCTGGAGACAATGAATATGAGGTAAAAAATCTGTGAAGTTCAATTGGTTTCTGTCCATTTTTTTGAGGACTAGTGTGGCCAGGGCTTTAGATTGTCTCATAGCAATTAGAGATTTCTAACAACATTTAAACAAATGTGATATCCTCCAGTTTATAATACAAAACTGTTTATATTAGGGATAAGTACAGTATACACCTGTCCAATCTGAGAGAACATGATGTGATGACATGGAGTCTACCACTTCCACAGTAAGATAACCTGAATCTGAAACCTAAATCAAAATGCCAAAGTAATCTGATGGCAGATCATAAGTACTGTCAGACCCAGAGTTTTTCCAAACTAGAGCACAGTGTATTTCCTGGATGGGTTATATGGTTGAGAACAAATTGTGGTCCTGCTTATTGGCAAATCTAATGGCCTTTCAAAATACTTATTGAATGCCCATATAAGGACCTGTTCCACTCACACTATTACTGAAATGAATGTATGCCAGTAAGTCGCACAGCAACCGTTGCCAAGAGCCAATGCAATGCCTGAAACTAACTCATTTGAGTGTAATATGTCTTTTGTACCTTATGATGCATTAACACACTACTCTTTTGTTATAGAGCACCACAGTTTATTTCAGTCATTGCACACAATGTTGCAAGAAACCTCTTTGAAGACAATTTTCAATTATTCCATTTAGTCAGAGTGGCAGAAACATCATTCCTATGAATAGAAATACCAGACGGGCTTGTAAAGGATTTCTCTTCAAAAGGATGTGCTCTATTATCTAGCCAGCAATGAACGCTAAATATTCCCTCGCCAAGATAACTGAATGCCTTTGTCGGCCAACCCATGGCAGTCAAGATCCTTTTTGATAAGGCAATCATGAGTTTGCTGCAGTACAGAGAGTCGAAAAAGTGTATGTACGAGTTCATGGAGAAAATGTCACATAGCAGGGAGGGCAAGCTTGGGGCGTGTTAACACAAACTCCTTCTCTCATAAACAATATTAGTTCAGCCTCTGAGGACCACATCTGACAGCTTCAGTTTCAATGTTTCTTGTTTGCACCATTAACAGAGCATGTGACAGAAAATCACAGGACGGGCTCCATTTCTGCCCTCACCAGGCACCCCCTGATGTCAGTATGTACTGTTGCCACTGTTAGAAAAATGAACTATGGAGAAAAAGCCATGGGGATGACGTGATAATTGCGTGTAAGACCATTAAGTCCTCTCTCCGGGCCTTCTCCAGGTCCCACCCTCTCGGCAAGGCAGGGAAGGAAATATTAACTCATTGTTACTGCTACGGCGGTGTTATTAAAACAGCAAAAGCGTTAATTGTCAGATTTGTTAGCATGTCAGCATTATTTTAAATAGGGGCCCACGAAGAAGAAGCTGCCAGCGCAGCCAAGAGGAAATAGAAGGGTGGGGGGGTTGGGCGGTTGGTGGGGGGGAGAGAGGAGGGGGGGGGGGGGTGTTGCTTACTCTCTGTCTCTGTCCTCTGTTGCGACAACAGTAGCGGAGCTTTGGTAAGGCGAGCTAGAGCAAAAAGAGAAGCAGTGGAAAGTTTTAAGGTTTTTTTTCTAGACCTGCTGTTACCCCCCTAGAGGGATTAAATCCTTGAACATTTCATGTCATGAACTTGTTAAACTAACGTGCTTTACTGAACCATAAGAAGCTATAGAGAGGCGGTTGCTGTGAGTCCATCAACCCTGTCTTCCTTTGTCCGTGGGCATCACAGATTGCTGCTGCATTGAGAGGTCTCAAGACAGAACGTGGAGAGGGAGAGGAGGAAGGGGGTAGAGTAGAAATTGTTGTTTTTTTAGGCTGGCACAATATTGTAGTGTCTCACTTCTGAATCTTGATGTGAAACGTGAACTATTTTGGATGGCAGTTGTGGTCACGTTCGGACCCAGAGGTCAATAAGGACAGAGTAACTCATCCATGGCATAATATGGTCATGCCTCAATAGATATGTGTATAGTTAATGTCATATATTGACGTTAATCAACCCGAAAATGCAGTTGAAGATTCAGTCAAATTGATGATAAATGTCACATGCCCATAATAACACTCAATTAAGCTCTGTCAGTGTTTACACAATAAAAGTCTCAATTAAATCAATCCAGTCAATGATTAAACTAACATGTCAAGACAAATTAATGCTCTCTAAGCCCCTGTGGTATATTTTATTAGTGCAAATGACCCTGACTAGCAGAAGATATAAAAACACCTTATGAGGTACAGTTCCTTTAAGTAGAAAACCGTTTATCCCTATGTGGGTTGTTTACTCAACAGTCTAATAAAAGGGCAGAGTGAGGTTTAAAGAATCAATCGGGTGCATTCCCCTTTAATAAGACAAGAAGGATGCCAATTATGGGCCCTTTGCTGCACAGCCAACTCCCAGACCTCCCCCTTAAATCTGACATTCCGACATGGCCCCCGTGTATGGAATCCTCCCCTCTCAAATGCAGTTACCACATTCTTACTTAAAATATAATCAAGACTTTTGTGGGGTAGAGAGTAGGGGTAAATGAAGGTATTGCGGCAGATTTGGAAAGCTGAAGTGTTGTAGTTCCTAACAACCTATGAAAACATCAAATAAATACCTATAATACGTAATAATTAGAGGACTGTGAAATAAAGAGGTTAACAAAATAAGTGAATAAATAGGCTGCAGAACTGTAAAATGTCATACTTATTAGTTAGTAAGTTAGTAAAATGTCATACTTACAGTTATTAGTCATGGATTGTTTATCATTATTATGAATCCACCTTATTGTGCACTTACATATTTGTGTTGTTTTGCTGAAGTCCACAGGATTTGTAGATCTATAGTATTTCATTCTGAGACATTAATTCAACCAACCTGCATTATTATACAGAGGACATTAACGAAATGGCTAAAGCTCTACTTGCAGTTTTAATGTACGGCACTGGGAAATTGAATAAAGCACATTACTATCCCCCATCAAGGGGAAATGAAATAGGGAACTCCCACTGTTATGCGATTAGTGTGAAATGTAATTTGCTCTCCTCCCCATTATTCTTGCGTTAAAGTGACAAGCAGGGACCCTAGCAAGGAAAATAATATTGTTTTCCTACTGTACAGTGTCTTAGATCTGAATATAACATCATATAACATGATGATCTTTGCTGTACTTAATTGATTAGCATGTTCTATGCTAGCTACTGGATATGATGGTTTTTAATCCAGCCCTTAACAAACACATTATTTTATTATTAAATAATAAAATAATAATAATAATAATAAAATAAAATGTATCATGGCCTTCAGTCTTGTCCCAGGCTAGTTGAATCGAGCTGAAAACCTTGTTTTTCGATTCTCAACTCAATCTCCACCTTCAGATACAAAAATAGCCATACAATGTACTCTGCTGAAGGCTTGGGAAGTCTGAAATGATTATGTTGGAGTTAATGGCACTGCCCTTGCTCACCGTTATTCCCTGTTGTTTTCTGAGAGCTACCATTGCTATAATGAGGTAGGTATCAGGGTTGACGAATCATACAGTAGTTGCTCCAGCAAAACCTACCAAAGAAAACACACTCCAACTACCTGTATTAGAATTACAAATTAGCACTCGGGGAAGCACTTATAAGAGGGCTTATAGGAAGAAAAAGTTCCCATGCACAGTGAATAAATAATAAATGTATTTAGGAGGGCAAATTAAGTTAAACCAAGTCACTTGGACTACATGTCCAAGAACATGTAGTATATTCAATCATTCCTTTTGAATGCTTAGGAAATCCACACTATTTTCTATAGGGTGGTTCAGAAACAACCCCAAAAGGATGATTAATTAAGCAGTCAAACATGCTCTTCATTGAAGCATGAAGGTCTAAAATACTCGATAGAATATATATATATGGAATATCTTCCATTTGCAGGTCTAATGTTAGAGATAGAATCAACCAATTCAACAACATTATGTGCAGCTACAAAGTTGGCTGATAATTGTGTTGGTAGACTACCATTGATAAAGGGATCATTCCTAGTCCATGGTGGTGCTCTTTCCAAAGGAGTTTTCCATGCAGAAGATGTAAGTCATCAGTGTGATTAGAAGTCAGAAGGGATACACTGAGTGACCTCACTTCTACAGAGAATGAGGGTGAAGTGCTTATCTTAGAGGGTTGGCATCTGCAGTGCCTAGGAACACTAGGAATAAATGTTAATATTCATTTGTTATCCCTTTCCAATGTCTTTGGAACTTGCAGTTTTATCCAAAAACATGAGATGGAAATGAATGTTATGCAGCTGAATACAGTGCAGATCTCTACAGTTCCTGGACAGGGATGGTTAAAAGAATGTGGTCGCTTGTTGTGTTACTACACAATGATATTAAAATAATATTCAAGACACAGTTGCTGTACTCCAGCCCAGCCAAGGACAGCATGAGAACAAAAGACTGCTATTTAATCGCCTTTTGAAAATAAACATCTATTTAGCATGCTAAACCCGTTTGTTATGAAAGCAATTATCTACTTAGCATGCTAAACCTGTTTCATAAAAGTGACAAAAGACACTGGATTTCGAATTCTTTCAACGGTATGGTGAAAGCAAAGCACACTGAAGTAAGTTGCCTCCAATGCCTCAACATACTAACATCTTCTCTGGTCCAAAACTCAATTTCACAAAAGTATGAGATATTGATTCCATACAGATGTAGTCATGTCTCAGCTGTTACATTAGGTGTCGGCTAATCTGAGATCTACTGAAAGGCCTCAATGTGGCAAGCATACGCCATAAATCTAACATCCCCTACAGTACCCCTAGAAATCCTCCCTTCGTAGCCATAGACTACTGATGTATTAAAAGCAACCAGGCGTAAATATCTCTTGATAGAGTTGGGAGGCACAAATCAAACTCCCTGCTTGTGCAATATGTAAAATCACAAGCTTATTGCCACCACTGACAAATATGCTAGACCTCCCTTGTCAGTGAATGCAAAAGTAACTCAAAGAGCTTATATACTGGATTTAACTCATAGTTCAAACTTTGATTAACTCACATTGGTCACAGTCGATGCTTGGAAGACAACCAATCCCAGGTAACAATTTCTCTTAAATTGCTCTATAACTGTGTAGTAAAGCTGTTATCACACGTAACAACATTATATTACGATATTATTACATAGTAACAGCAATTGAACAACAAGACATACACACACTGTTATTTATTCCCCTATGAAATAGCAAAAGCTAGAGTTACTGTTACTGTTACGTAACTCCACTAGCCAGCCACCCTGTTAATGCTAAGTTCGTCTAGTCTAGAGGGCTACGCCCTAGTAAGTTGGTAAACTAGCCTACATGTATGTTGACTTGAGTTGTAAGAGTATGAGGACTGTGTAGGATGTAACGTGACCTGGGGACGGAATCAGCTACTTACCAGGATCCAGCATAAGCTGAAGCAAATAATGATTGCACCCCACCGGGCACAATCTGCTGACGTCTTAAACATTGATTCATCGCCACTTCTGCCCTGTATCCCAACATCAACTGCCCACTTCCTCAGGTGTGGAGTGTGTAATGTGATCATATACTGTCTAACCTTCACTCTATACCTATCTAACCCAGCTATTCCTAACAGTATACACTCAAGTGATATTGCTAACATGCCAATATCTTAACTAAAACTGGGACCAAATAATTCAAGCCACTCTACCGAGACAAAATATTCATGCATGTTTACTCTCATGCATAAAACATGCAGTTTTCAATTTGCAGTACTATAATTAACTGCACTTAGTACTTCCTCATTAGTAAACCACTATTCTCCACCAACTTATACTTGTTGAGATATATCAGCATCATCATCACCAGACGTTAAAAGACGCCTTCATCTACTGCTGTGGCTTCTCCAGCACACTGTGTGGCTGCCTTTCAAGAGAGAAGATGACAGGCCTATAATCTATCACACAGAATACTAACCACTCTCCCTCGGCATAGTTGAAGGGGTGAAACATTTTTCCCCAAAGGGAGATTTTCAGGGGATTTTAATATGGATGAAAACATTCATCTTTTTTTTTTTTGTACCGCGAGGATATCGATTCAGTGGAACTGAATGGACAATCACACCGAGGCCATCCCCCAGCCCCGCCGCCGTGTCCTCATTAATGTTGCCTGCGTAGAGTGGATATCTGAGATGCACAATGCATTTCTACAGTTATCTAGGCTTTGGCTACTTGACAAGACACGGCGGCTGCATTGTGATGCCGGTTCCCATTTTAGACATAAGCACAATTATTCTGACCTCGCAAGCATTCCATGGACGTCTTCAGTCTCCCTAATGACATCATCAACTTTCAAAAAAAAAAAAAAGAGCTATGTCTCTCTGTTTTAATTACGGCCTTATCTCTGTGAAGGGGAACTGGCCACTAAATGGCTTTGAGCAATGGGCAGCTTTGAACTGCAGCTCTGTGTTGTGCTATTGCCAGAGCACCAGGTCCTGCTACACAATGGACTCACAGGGATACCAGACAGCTCATTAGGAGGTGGATCTGTTCTTTAACTAAAGAAAAAGCAGTAAAATATCGTAATTGATTCATATGTTGGCTCGCCCCGGCTCTCTTTAATGAATAATTACTTCAAATGAGCACCCAGGAAAAGCAGGGGAATGGCTTTCTCTGTCTTAAGAATTCTTTTTTTATGTTGAATTCAGAACCCATATAGTGAATAAAGGAGCTGGTGTGCTCTTAATTCATACTGTAAAGTACAAACAGAACCTGCTGCATCCAAATGTCAGCTGAAAATACAAAAATTACAGTCCAATTAGTGAGGTCTAACTATCGATTTCAGTCTACTAGGAAAAGGCTTGAATACTTGTAAATGACAGTAATGCTTCTATTTTGGGAGCATGGTCTGACATAAACACATTTGTCTCCCACTAAAGTGTTCTGCCAATGTTATAGCCATTTGCTGTAAGTCTAAATGGCTTAATTAGAATGTTACTTGATGCATGTGGTATTGTAGTATAGAACACGGGGGGACGGACGATTCTGTCTATGTGTTCCATATATCTGTATGCAGTCATTGTGATGCTACTGTACAAAGGCACCACATGGAGTTGTTTGCACTCTTTTGACTGCAAGGGAGAATTGCAATGACAATTCAGAGTGAGTCTCCTCCTCTCCTTCTCCCCTCGCTCAATGCAGGCTACCTCTAACTGAAACAATAATTCTCAGGATAATTGTGTTGTTTTTATCCCGCGGATTTCTTGACCTTAAAACTAGCAAAATATATTTGTGGTTGAAAGTGCAGCTGTTATTTAGTTGGAAATGTACACATAAACATCAACATGGAAATGAGCCAGCCAGCCTAGAGACACTCGAAACAGCACTCTTCATATGAAACAAGTTCTTTAGCAGCAGCTGTGCATTCGTAACCTCCACCATATATATCTCTCTAAACTACCCCCATCCCACAGAGGGCGAGGGTTCTTGCTACTCAGTTGCGTGACTGGCTCGCTACGCAGTACAAACTTCTCCTGCTAAACCCAGAGTTACAAACAAATCCCTTCATTCCCCAAACAAAACTCAGGCAAGGCTGTTTTACTAAGAAAAGTCATAAGAAGGCTGCAGATGCAGTAGCTGGCCAATGAGCCACACACAACCAAGATGCAATTAACATGCCCGCAGCAAGTGGTGCACGCGCAGAAACTTGAACATTTTAGAAAAAGCAAATTCAGGCAGAAGGGCAGGGTCAGAAAGGTCTTTTCGGGTGCACGTACTGTCAGAGACTGCTGATGGGTCATAATGTAAAGTATTGGTTCAGCATGTTTATTTATTTAGTGATATTTTCAAGGGGAAAAGGCTAGTTATTGACCATTTGATCTTGAAAGATTTAATTTTCTTATTTAATCAAATGCTGGAGTGGTAGATAATATCGCCTTTGGTATTAAATTAAACAATTTTACTCTCAGAACATAGCAGAGAAGCACGTTGTGCATTGCAAAACATTTTCAATAAATAAATGTAGTACTTATTTCGATGAGAGGGGGAGTATAAGTGGGAATCCGAAAGAATCAATAAACTAATTTGAAAGTTTCAAGAACTCCATAACTTCGAAGAGTCACAGGTAATAGGCACGCATATACCATTAATTGTCCTGCCGTATTTCATTTAACCAAGAAGGGGATGGCGACGATTGTAGCAGGAGGGGCTGGTGGAGGAAGAAAAAAGAGGATGGGCTCATTGTAATGCATGGAACGGAATAAGGAATGGTATCAGACATGTGTGTTTGATACCATTCCCTATTCCGTTCCATGTATTACAATGACCCCATCCTCTGATTTCTACCTCCACCAGCCTCCACTGGATTGTAGAGATGCCATAGCAGGGAGTAAAGACTCAGCTCCATGTTTTTATTCTCTTGCCTACAGTACTGTAGCAATACTGGTGTTGGTTATGGAAGAATAGGCTGAAATGTGTACAGTATGAGCTATGCTGCCCTATGAAAGCACACTCATTTAATACTTTTCACAAAGGTCAATTCAATTAATCGGGACCACCTAGCGTGAACTGACTTTTGTGGGCAAAAATAAATATCTTCTCTCTCGGTAGAAACATATTGCAAACTATTGCAACAATCCAGAATCTAGTTATGGTATTATTAAAAAAAAAAAAAAGCCAACTTTATGAAGCCTCTGAATCCAGTCTAGACACGTTTTTTTGTACAACATTTGACTGTATCTGTGGCTGAATACTTCAACTGCCACCCGATAACACGGCTGTAAGGCTGATTTTATTGCAGCGCATTCCGAGCCAGGCGCTGAATAGAATCTATTGTCCGATCTGGCTTTGCTGTTTGCTGTTAAGAAGCCCTTTCTGTCTTTCTGCTGCTTGCAGCGAGGCATTCACAGTCCCTTTTTACTCCTCCTCCCCCGTGACCATAATATCTGTGTTTGACCTTTTCGCAGAGACGTATATATGAAACCGTGCGTTGCTAACCTTATTAGCAACCTTTATAAACCTCTATTCCTGACGATCCATCCGGAGGGGAGAGGAGGGCTGAGAATGTGGACGGTAATGGGGTTTTCAGAACTGACAGTGCCTCAGTAGCAATCAAATGTAATGGGACAAGCTGGGGGATCAATACAAAGCAGTGATCGCAGACAGACAAAGGTTGTTTAGTAGCAGGCAGCACTAATTGAAATCAATGGCTAATCTGATGACAGTTCTTAACCTTTACACCTCAGAGGATTCATAACCGAGGGAATATCATGGCGAGTGGTTGCAGTCTCGCCGATTGGTTTTCCCCTGACTTTTTGCTGATTCACCATTGGGGGAGATGGGATGGGACGGGACGGGACGGGGCGAGGGCTAAGCAGTTCAATGAAGTTAAAATTGCCCCCCCAGATCAATGTTTGTAATAATAACCCCAAAGTGTAATGTCGATTCTGCTGCACATGTTGTTTCATCAACACACTGCTAACTAAAATAGTCTGTCATGTTAGCTTCACATAAACCTAGCAGATGAAGTGTGCATACAATATGTGGGAGGGGATGGGTCAGCAGGTGTTTAATTGACTCGAATTCCCCACAGACGGATTGAACAACCCTGGCCGGGTAAAGCCGTGTCCATCAGCTGGGATCAAAGCCCATTGACATGCAATTACATCAAATGCCCTTAACACCTGTGCTTTATTGATCAAGAAGCCATAGTCAATACTGTACAGAGAGGGTGGTAATGGAACCGCAGCTTGGAAGCGAGATTAACAGTCATCAGCCATCATGGCAGATACTATCGAGGACAGAGGAAATGGTGATATATGAGGTATGAGGTATCCTATTCAGCCAATCAATTATGTTGTTATTACAAGGCATTTTGTGTACATTGTTATGAAAGGCATAGCCTACATCGGCTCCTAAAACCAGCCGGATCTCCCAAGCTCACATTCCGTTTCACTTCAAATGAAACAAAACGTTAAGTCGGTCAACTTGACAAGGCTGTAACCTACTGTCTAGCGTGTCTTAGAACTGGAGAGATGAGAATGACTTCCACAGCAGAAAGCAGTCCAGTAGCTGTCCGTTCTTTTATTTTCCTTTGCTGTTGATCACTTTGCTTGGCCACTTTCAAGTGCTACAGTACCCACGGCGCAAAGTGTTTCTATGTAGGAGTGAGCCACAGGCTTCTGAAGTGTGCTAGAGCCAAGGGGATTATTAGCGTGATTACCAGGGGATGCTTTATTTTAATTAATGAATCTGCTTGGAAAAACATTCAAAACATCTTTCATAATCACGAAGCAGAAAATTATTAATGTAAATGGAAACATTGTCATACAGAGACATGAAGGGGATAACATGTGTAAAGCTCACTAAATAATGGATGGCTATTTTCATGCTTATCAGAGTTGTACAATATCTCTTCTAACAGTAGATTCCATTCACAGCAAAGTGTGATGTTTGTGATTTATTTATTGCTCAGAACTATAAATGGAGACAACAGTAGAGTATATTTAAACCACGCCATCTGTATTTCTAATTGGGACACGCTCTCCAGGAGTTGTCATAGTCAAAGAGCTTCTGTAACAGTTTCACTCATCTGCAATGCTGTATAATATTCAAAATGACAGATTGAGAGAAGATGTATATTTTCAGCGAATGCTAATATGTGACATTTACACTTCTACAAGGTCCTTAAAATGCAAAGTGAAAAAAAAGGGAGATATGCAATATCAAAGTAGTTGACGCTTCCACTTCTCATTTGAAATCCAAACGGAGCGCCTGTATTTGAACACGGCTTTGATTCATGCATGCGCACACTCCTTGATCCCCCTGCTTAATCCTTCAATTGGCTGGGACAAGGACACTTTGACAATTTAAGACCCCCCTCCCCTCAAAGTATCTTGAGCATTCCTGTTGACCTATCAAAAGTTAGTCCCATGGATCTAGGGACATGCTTTCAATTAATCAGGCGATGCGATTGAGTAAATATATACACACACAAACCTATCTTCTTTGAACAGCGAAATCGACATGAAGAGTTGCATAAGAGAGACTTTGTACAAGAAAGTTTAACCTGAAGCTTCTATCAACTATGTATTGGGGTTGCTTATTATTTCAATGTCCTTGACATTCTCCACCATTCTTCTGATCTAAAGTTGAAGCGAATAATTCTTCCTGGAAGTCAATTTAATGGGAAGTACTCTGGGTGAACCTTCACACTAATATGACACTTATCAATCAATGGGACCTCGGATCACAGGGAATAATAGTCTGAGATGTGCTCCTACATTTTGTGTCAGATGACATCACTTAACGCCTCATCAATCCCGCCATATTCCAAGTGTAGTTTCAGTCTGCATCACTCACTTTCACACAGGTACGTACGTACACACACACATACACACACACACACACACACACACACACACACACACACACAGACACACCGAGCTATCAAAATAGTGTCAGCCAGCGACGCCAATAACCACAAATGGAAAACATGCAGCCCTCGAAGTTGCGCATACAAACAAGTTGAAATGACAACAACTTCTCCTTGTGGGAGAAACTATACGATAGACAGGAATAAACTTGTCAGTTCCTTTGGAGAGAACGCCCCGTGAAGCGCCATCAACCATCAACTGGGACACCACTTCAAGTTTGGATTTCCTTCATCCATTACATTCCTGTGCAATCACCAACCTGGTCGGAAGCAGCCCTCCAACGTACTCACCACACAATCTATCCTTCTCTTAGACCGAAAGGCGAACAGGGGAGGCAAGAGCACAAGTCGCTTGATTCGGAGGCGCAAAAACAATAGAGTTGAAATTGGGTGACAATGGTTTTGCCCTCAAGGTATAAATTGGGTGAAAATAACCTCTTTTGCTGCATTTCATCGCCAACAGAGAGCAGGATCTCCATTCGCGAGGAGAAAACAGGCCTCGGTGCACCATAATATCGAAACATTGTGATTACTGTTGACGCTGTTCCCCAAATGGGTGCCTTAGGGATGCTGTGCTTTGTCCTACCAATTAGTAAGCAGTGGATGGGCTTCAGTTATAACAGATGGATGTTTATATTCCCCAACCTCCTGCCTTTGCCGCTTGCCATTTGTAGGGGGAGTCATCAATCACTGCTTTACCTCTACATGTGTTTGCTGAATTACAGATCAAGTGTGTGTTTGCAAGAGAGAGAGAGAGAGAGAGAGAGAGAGAGAGAGAGAGAGAGAGAGCGAGAGAGAGAGAGAGAGAGAGAGAGAGAGAGAGAGAGAGAGAGAGAGAGAGAGAGAGAGAGAGGGGGCTCTAGTTTCGGCCGGCACGAAACGGACACAGGTCTAAATGTAGGCGTATTGGCAATTTGTGTTGGTGGTAACAGGTGAAATGACCACAGTGCTGGAGCGCTGCCTCGCCTGCACTCAGGTGGGTGGAGTAGTGGTAATAGAGGCGTGTTCATGACATTGGCCTTGAAAATAGCACTAATATTTCAGACACGCCCCCATAGCACCACCGCCAGCTCCACCGCCCCCGCCAGCACCTCTGCCACTGCCTGTGTTTGCGCTAAGACATTTTTTATACCGTTAAAAAATAGCCCTGTGTATGTGTGTGTGTGTGTATATGTGTGTTTGTATCTTTGTGTGTTATTTGTGTGTATCTGTATCTGACTGTGTGCATGTGATGTAGACATATAGACTACCATCATATTCATTTGATGATTAACACACACACACACACACACACACACACACACACACACACACACACACACACACACACACACACACACACACACACACACACGCACCATCCAACTGATATATATATTTATTTTTCATCATCAAACATCATCTCATCATGCTATGTAAAGATGAGCATCCAGGCCCATATGTTGTGATAGTGTTCTGGTTCTCTCTATGCTAGTTGAGCTCTGTGAGGGATGACATGCTGCAGGGGAACCTGACAGTGAGTGCATTTGCTTCAAAATGGCAATTCCACAACAGAAGAAGTGAACTGCCCTCTGGGCATCGCCAGGCTCATGTGAAGTAAGCAATCTGCCAGCTCCTCCGCACTAAAAATGTGAACGCTGAAAACAGATGCAATCTCTTATTTATCTCTCTTCGTGGGTGCATATTGCCTTTGTTTCTGCTTCTCAATATCTGATAGTGGTTGGTTTCATAACCCACAGACCATCTATTCAACAGAAGATTGCATCGCAATTCCTTCGTCCTTCGAACGCATGTATGTCCAGTCTTTGAATAGTAACCGTTTATTTTCTTGGATTCCTAGATTGTCTGACAATCAGAACCTCCAACATGCAGATAACAGTAATGTCTATTCATCGAATCAACAAGTAATAAGCATCTTCTCTCTTTTCTTCAACTGTTGCCGTATGACTAATGACACAATAGGTTCATGGGGAGATTAAAGGTGTTTTCAGTGTCATGGATCAGTAGGCAAACTCCTACAGAACACCTTTGTCTCTTTTTCCTCTGCCATCTGAGCTACCTCTGCACAGTACGGTTCGACAATTACCAACCTCCACACAAGACCCATTTTAGCTATCTCTTTCTCTCTCTCTTTCTCTCTCTCACTCACTCTCTCGCTCCCATTCGCTCCCTTCTAACATCTGTCAATTCACTCGAACACTTCAGGCCCCCAAAAATAGCTATCCCCAAGATAACAGGGCCACCAACCTCACTGGTACAGCTAAATTCAGATCTCTACATAAAACATAAAGATCAGATACATTGGATGACGTAGTATGACACTGACAAGGCAACACAAACACATCCAAACAGTCTGAGATTCTCACCAAAGCTTTGTACATTGCAAAATGACACATTTTCATTTGTTGGTCTCTTAATCAGACAAACATTGTTCTTCAGTAGCCTACGGTCTCTCTTCATGTGTATACAACTAGGGAGTAGAGTGTCGGCCCCGCTGCGAATCCTTCCTGTAATTTGTCTTCTCTCTCTCTAAAACTAAAAACACACACACACACACACACAAACAGATCAGAGACACCTTCTTGTAAAAAACCCAAATAAAAGTAATTAAACACTGCAACCTCATCAATCTCCCCAACACCAGAGCTGCCAGGCCTCTCTCTACACTGAATTAACACTGGGTGGTCTGGGTCCGGCTGGCTGGCTCACCACTCTGTCTCCCCTGGCCCCAGTCCAGATGCAGGGCAAGGCCTTGATTGGGCATGAAAGATTGCAGAGCCCTGGACTGGACTCCTGGGCTGTTGTCCTGCAGGACGGAACAGTGTGTGTGTGTGCGTTGCGTGAGTCTGTGCATGTGTGTGTGTGTGTGTGTGTGTGTGTGTGAAGAGTTGCAGGCCTACATGATATTATTGAGAGTTTCAAGTGACCAAATGTTTATTCACTATGAGGCTGTGATTTAATGAAGGTATTTTGACCCTAATAATCTGATCTAATTGCCCATATTTTCAAATGTAACCAACTTGGAGAGCAAAGCAAAATGTGTATGTTTAATAATCTAGTTTGATACATGTATTCCATTTGACTATCAACATTCCCCTCTGTAGAGGCTGCATAACTAAATGTTAGCCTAGTTTGACTTTGGTTAGTAGAGTGAATTTATCTCTCCATACACTCTTAGAAAAAAAAGGTTGTTCATCCTTTGAAGATGTAGAACCCTTTTGGGTTTCATGTAAACCCTTTTGGATTCCATTTAGAACCCTCTGCAGAAAGGGCTCAACATGGAGCCCAAAAGGGTTCTGCAAACGGCACCCCTTTCTTGTATGTGTGTCTACTGCCTAATGATGAGAAAATAAAGCTCCAATCAAACTATTCCAAAATACTAGTTTTTGAAACTACATTTCCAAAGCTTGTTTCATTAACCATCTGTCGAGTAAAGAACATTATTATTCTGCATTTCCTCACACCAACTGCCACTCTCCCTATCCGTTTCAAACAACACTTTGCCGAATTGCGAGTGTCTGTATGATAAATGTGATCATTTGATGTCGTCCAGGTTAATTAAAAGGCTGTCTCACCTGAATGATGATGGATAGGCTGTGTGGAAATAGACCTGACGCACTGAATCATTCTTCTGTGTTTCTAATGAAAATGAGGCCTAATAGATTGTGGGCTCTTCTTTTCAGCCGTAAAGATAATTATTCTTTCACTATGTATAGCATATGCTTCCAGGAAGACAAAAGGAGCACTTTCTTCTCGATATTGATAGTTATTCACAGTTCATCGAGTTGTGGATACATACAGTATAAACTTTGTGTGTTCTTGTTTTCTTTACATCCATGAAGTTTCTCTGGAAAGTTTGCACGAACGGGAATGGTTTTGCTTTCATTCTCCCTCTGCCAAATTTAGCGAAGACCCATTTCCACAATCTCCAAGTCACGATTCAAAACGAACGCACGGATTACCTTTCGATTCGCTTGGGTACTACTCTTAATCATACTCATCATTGTTGATATCAGTTGTTTTGTTTTCCACTATAACGCTTGACGGGTGGAATCGTGAATCATGAATTTCCTCGTCTGTTTTTTTGTCATCGTAATTATTTCTCATATTTTCATTTTTTTTTGCTTTCCATCCCTCGGTTGCCAGACAACCCTGGGGTGTTGGTTCTCACAAAAACCTCACTCCAGCTGCCGTCTGCTGCCACCCGATTCCTCCAGAGCGTGAGGTACAGTAATTACCCTCCCTATGAATTCAGATGGCTAGATCTGCCTCAGATATGATAAAAATAGCTGACAGGGATTGTAGCACAATAGTCACATTGTCTCATAAAAGGGGGCTTCTGATGAATTCCGATGAGGCCCCCTTCGATAATTATCTCTGTGTCGTTCAGATGGGAGGTCGGATAAGCCATTTTGTTTTGCAGAGAGGCAGTGATTATCGAGCACAAAAGGGTCCCCGATATCGTCTTTGGACAACCTTGGCTATTTTATGATGAGTTTTCCAGATTTTACACTGTACAGTATGTTGCTCTGAAGAGATCCAAAGATACAATCAAGGAGGTTCTAAGATGATTATCCATGTTGTGTTTGAACTGTATGTCTCTGAAGATATTGCTCACCGTGCAAAAAGCAGCCTCTACACCACTGGGCTACATTTTGGAGTTTGGATCCTAAAGCTTTTTTAGTGTTTTTCTCCTTTTTGAGGAACACTGCCTCGGGCCAACCATCCCAGAGTCAGACCTTTCAGTGCATACCGTCTCTCAGGGTGACAGACAGTCAACACAGCCATGTAAGGTTATGAAAGAGGTCTATCTGGGGGTCAATTAACGGGTCAAGGTCATTTTGATGGCTTTGAATCACACACAGAGGAATACAGGGCTAGATTAATTTCTTTCGTGTATCGAGCTGTGGCATCCTATAATATAGTAGCTGTCACCTGACTTGAGTGTCATGGACAGACTGTTCCAGGGGTGAAAGTTCAAATGTAAGGTGTCTGTAGTGCTGAGGATCACCCAGACCTTGAACTTGTCATTTGTATACTAAACGCAGCGGTGAATTTGCTCACAAAACACAACATTGTTGTCACCTGACCTAATATAATTATGCTCTATTGTGTTGTGTATTGCAACCATGTGAGATAACATTTTTCAATAAATGGGCAATTTGGGCTTGTACATCCATTTATTTACTTTAAAATTAAGGATATATAGCCATTGATTCTTGAACAATAGAACTTTTAAATACCTTGTGAGCTTAGTATAAACACTGTATAGCTTCAAAACACTGTATAGCTTCAAAACATGGTTAAAACTATCATTGTTATCTCATAGATGGTCAATCGTTGCATCCATAGCTTTGTCTATGAATTTGAGAGTGGTTGGATTTCTCCAGCCCCATCCCTCAGCCGTTTACCCCAAAAAGTGGAGGGGAGAGCGCTTTGTTGTTGTTTGAATCCCAGATTTCCCCTTTAACTTACTCTCATACAATACCTGTGTAATAACGCTGTAGTAACAGCCTTCATACGAAATGCTGATGACGTTGATGAAGGCCTCGGCCAAATCCTCATCTATCCTTTTTCCCTGAATGTATTGTAATAAACACTAAAAGAAACCTTGAATCTCTTTTTTGAATGTGGACCAGCTATACATTTTGAGTTTCTAGTCACAATATGACCACACAATTCAAACCTCTACCTTAGCACAATCACAGTTGTAATTGCACTGAAATATCTCTATGGTGACAGGCAAATCATGGACACATGTAAAAAAAAAAAAAAAAAAGAAAAAAAAAAAAAAACATGACAACTGCTGTGAGTTGTGATAGGTCACATTTAAATATCACGCTTCTATTTCTTCTGTGACCATTTTGTTGGTTAATGTGGATCTAGATCAAAAATGATGATCTGCATTCTAATTTCTCTATCTGTCTAGTCATGTTTCCGCCTTAAGTCTATTCTGTTTGATCATTTCACCTCCAAAGGTCTCCATGTGTTGAATAAGGTATGAGACACGAAACAAAATGCCAGTCCAATAATCTGATACAAAAGTGGGTTCTTGGCAAAAATGCAATTAAAGTATTCTCTCTCTCTCTCTCTCTCTCTCTCTCTCTCTCTCTCTCTCCTTGTGAATAACAACTGCGGCAACATTTTTTCAGATCCATTCATACAAGTACATTAGCTAATTGACCTATTTTGTAAGTATCAAACGATACAAACGATTAAAAAAAAGGTGTTCATTATTTGATGGGGTGTTATGGTAGTGTGGGAAACAATCCTTTGAATCACAATTTAAAATGTTAGATAATCTACATTTTGACATAACATTTTGTGTCCTCTAACGAATGTCCATTTGATCCCATATAGTTCAGTGTTTCATATCTCAAGATAAAAGCCAGCAAATCGCACACGCTCCTTACAAATTGAGAGATGAAATGCAGAAGCCAGAAGGCCTGAGGCGTTATATAGAGTAGCCGTCTACCATATACTGTACAGGACACTTGACTATCAAAGTCTAAGGATATAACGTAAGGTACCGTATGAAACAACACAGCGTTGGGGTCATTTGCTCTACAGCATAATTAATCATGTACATGTCTGGTACAGCTTGTTAACTTTCATGTTCAAAGTAAAACAAACGAGCGGTGATGCCTAGTCCAGTTCTACATTGTCAACACGGATGTTCTCAAGGATTCCTCTGGAGACATATTGGATAAAACGGGGCTAAAATAATGAATAATTTATCATGGTGGATTAATTTCATGGTCCACTAGGATCTTAGACAATGGCACGATGTGGTGGAACATCTTAGAGAGAAAAGATCTACATTCTCATTACTAGAAAAGGCATAGCATTTAGAATGTGACTATCCTCAGTCTAAGAGCTCTCTGCATCAAAATTATGTCGTTTCTTTCGACTTTTTTTCTTCTTTTTCTTCTTTTTCTTTTTTTTGCTAACGTTACTCAAAGCCAATGGCGTACGTTCTGGAACCTTTCCTTGTTATTGACGGTGATCATCATTAAAGTTGACCCGAAATCCATTTGAATTTCTATTTCTGGTCAATCCACAATGCATACCGTCTCAAACTATTCTCATTTCGCGTGCAGCCTAGCTATCGAAACGTGAGATCTGTGTTGACTTTGTAAAAAAACTCTCATACCGCGTTAAAATACGTCAGAGGGGAGTTTTCTCACTACTCTACTATGCCAGTGACTCCCAGAGAGCAGCACATGCTAGCTCTAGTGGTGTTCAACAGAGGGACCTCGTGTGGGAGTGAGAGGGGAATTCTGAGGGAAAGTTGAAGGAAGTGACTCAAATGAGCAACATCAGGACTGATTGGAGCATTCAAAGCGAGATATCTTGACTCAGAATTTTTGGTGAATGTGTCTACTATTGACTAATGAAAACAACAAATCCATTGGATTACAGGGTCAAATTCCACTTTAAGATACGACAGAGGGCATCCAGCCTTGCTACCGTAAAGTACACTTTGCAAAGGAGATATGTACTGTAGCTGTTTATACTCTCAGCCCTACTTAATATACACCAGTGTTGTGAAGCCATGACAAGTATTGTTTATTTGCAAGATTAAATTTAAATGTTTCACACGTTTCCCGCATGTGTCATATGTTTCATCTCCCTCCCAATTTGTATGACCAAACAAACTACCTGAAAAAATGTAATTTAATCTAACACCTGTATTTGCGGTTTAATATGGGTTGAGTAAGACTGATGGTATCCGTACTTGCTGATCTTTTTTAACTTATACTGGTCTACTGGAAAACGTTATGCCCAGACACAGCATCATTGTCTGACGTTCCACCACTTAGTGTGCCAGTCATCCAATTTAACACCTAATTTCTGTTCCCCTAATAGCCTCATATTCATTAGGGTTTTGCATTTCAATATCCACTCAAAATGTGATTATACTGTATGATGATGTGTTTAGCTCCATATGCATAGAACAAACAAAAGGAACTGGTTTTGTGTTGACTTCAGCAAACACAAATCTGTTATTGTCAGGCGCACAGAGGTTTGTTATTTTGACCAAATATCCTGGGAACGTTCGCTATTTCTGCAATTAAAACCTGTGTATGCATCAAATGTTTGAACGTGGCACGACAGAATACCAATTTCTCACCAGCCTCTACTTATTGAAGAGAATAAACGCTTAAACGTTTACTTTGAAAACCGATTGTGCAAGAGGTCCTGGTGACGAGTGACAATGTATTTCCTTTGAGGGACAATTAAAGGGGATGTTACATTGACATGTCAATGTAGCCGTTTAGCCCATGACATGACCTTTAAGGATGAATGATGTGTCAGAGTTCAATAAAAAAAAGTTAGTGTCTTCTCTTGTTCTTGTTCTGGGGCCTAAAACCTTTTCTTTTCTTGATTCGCTCTAGTCAGCCCCCGCAGGTTTCCCTCTCTCCCTCTCTAATTGAATTCAGTGCGTGAGTCTGAGAGCTGCAGGTGTTCTCCTTTATCTGCCGTCTACTGAGGTGGATCTAAATCTTTTTACGTTTATCTCTGATTGCACTAGTCTAATGTTTATCTTATGGATGAGTAATGGCCACCTCCCAAGTCTCCGGAAAATAGACTGATGCAAATTTCAATTCAACACTTCCGGGAAAGCATGGAGGCATGGAAGATTGGGAATTACAACTTAATCCAGGATAGCATCTGGTTTAGGCTTTCTTCATTCTATCGCTTGTTTCTTCACAAAACAGAACATAGGACTAAAGTACGCCGACCAATCAGATATTTTTTCATTAAATGGCTGTATTGAAATTTGTCCATTCGTCCTTCCCCACCAACTCGATTTAAAAACTGAGAGAGGAGTGGATCATCTTCCTCTCTCCTAAAGAGATGAGTGGATTAGTACTGAAATATGTTTCCTCAAGCTTCACACAGAGGCTTGACCCCCTGCTGGTTAGTCATAAGCATTACCTGTGATTAATCTCTGCAATCATAAAGAAATGAGTCTCGATCATGCCCTATGGAAAATGCATTTAATTACAATAATACAATGCCAACTTTTATTATTTGAGAATTTCCAACTGCCTCTCGCAGTTCATTTTCAATAGCCATAACTTAATGAAAGATGAATGCTAATATTGAATTCATGTCATTAGGTTCATTATCCTAATAAATCTCCGATGTGTGTTGTTAAATGGCACGAAACCGTTTGGCCGTGTTTCCATGGCAACCCTTATTAGCCACGTCCGCCTGCAATTACAGGGATGTAAGTGATGATAACAAAGCTGTGTCCAAATGTAAAAGTGAAACAGGTGCGTCATTATGGATTCTGTTGAGCTTGAGGTCTCCACGGTTCTAGGTGATGGGAGTTTTTTGAGTCAGAGAAGCTCAAGCTGATGGGATTTAGAGCTGTATGATACAGTATTTTCAGGGCTGACACTTGAGACTTGTACATACTTTATGTGGGAATATTTGGGAGCCTCGTGACCTTTCTCAAGATCTAAATGTGAATGACAAGTGCATCGATTCCTCAAGCGAGTGCTTTGTTCCCTCGTTAAGAGTGAAAGTGCTCTGTGGAGGAGGAGAATGGGAGAATCCAACTATCCAAGTCAGCCAACAAAACAATACTTGAACATTTTCACCCAAGAAAACCTAATTCAAAAGTATTGGATTTCTCTTATCATCACACCAAATGGCATCTCTATTCCCAGCGGTTTTCATAACTTGATTTTGAGCTAACATTTACAATGTGATCGTCAAATGACGAGTGGAATCAGCACAGCAATAGAATTGTACCTTTGCTTTGAGACACGCTGCCTCTTTGAATACCTCTTTGATATTTGAATTCAGTAAATGAAAATTCAATAGATGAAAATTAGTCCATCGTTATCTACCACAAAGCCCATCATGCTTCATGTGACCAGTGCTTCCTTGGATGAATTCATATAACATCAGCAAGAAAAGGCTTTAATGTTAGAGCAGAAAAGACCAGTTCCTGTAGCACGGAACATAAATAACCTTGGCTTCTCATTGACAACTTGTTACTCACTCTTTATTAGTAAAAGGGGACTATAAATCATGGCCTTGAAAATGATTAGCTCCACATATGAGCTCCTGTGCATGTCAGCAATGGAGAGGAGAGAGGGAGAGAGAGAGAGAGAGGGAGAGGGCGAGTGAGAGTGATAGTGGGAGAGAGAGGGAGAGGGCGAGTGAGAGAGAGAGAGAGAGGGAGAGAGAGGGCGAGTGAGAGTGAGAGAGAGAGGGAGAGAGAGGGAGAGGGCGAGTGAGAGTGATAGTGAGAGAGAGAGGTAGCAATATTCAAATCACCAGAAAATTCTATATTATCTTTCACCCCTCAGTAGACCACTGTTTGCTATAGCTGGATCACCCGATGAGTCTGACTAAAGCAAAAAGGCAAAGAAACGGCAAAGGCAAACACTGAGGGTGAGATCTCCATCCATCAGGTAAGCTCCTCGACTTTGATATGCAGGGCAGTCCGCATAGGTAGGAGAGAGACTTTCCAAAGGCATTTGAGGTGACCGAAACTTTTCTCACAGCTGTTTCCGTGTCAGCTTGTACTGTGCAGTACCTGTCACATTGAAATACTGTCACAACCCCAAAGACGGTGTTGATGGCTAAAAGACTACATCTTTCTTTTTCTTTCTTTTTTTTTTTTTTACTGTTGTTATGGCTCAGGTTTACACAACCTCCACAGTAATTAGAAGATTCTCTTCCTCCGCAGACAGTTCTTGAGAGCTGGGCCATGTACTGTAAGTACTCTGTAATTTGGAGCTTTGAAAGCTTTCACCCCATGTCTTTCTCCCCTGGAGTCCTGAGCAAGAAGCCTCATCAAAGCATGTCTTGAAATCTTCGACATGGAAGCCGCTCACTACCCGTTCTCCAGGCTATCTTCCCTGGGCAATGATAGCTCTGAAAATGTCTGCCAGCCAGGCGCCGCAGGTAGTAATGGGAGCCACATCTTGTTTCCCACCCGGCCTGTTTTCATCCCAAGGCTTATTTCCTGTATGTCATTCTCCTAGTTACTGTCAGAGTTAAGCTCCACTCTTGATACAGCTAAGTAACAGCTTCCCTGTGCCGGGGAAGGTGTGTTCTGTGTGTGTTTGAGTGTGATGATACACCTACACTGGGGGGGGGGGGGGGGGGCGGGGGGGGGGGGGGGGGGGGGGTTAAATGGTGAGCTAATTATCAAGTATGTTTATGGTTCAAGGTATTGTTAATGACAAGAGTTGCACGTCTGGTCAAATTATGCATGACAAACTGACATTTCTGATGACAGGTCTACCCACATCATCCACCCACATCTTCCACCCACATCGACTGGTTGAGTTGTCATTTTGGCTGATGCTAGTACTGTAACAAAGCTGTTCTAGGGCTCTATTTTAATGGCACAAAAAAATTGGCCAGGGAACTGGCCGTGGTGCTGTGTGCCAGGGTGTCTGAAATATTTGTGCTATTTTCAAGACCAGAATTCTCAGCGCACCTGATGGCACACGACCTGCTCATTGTCATGAACACGCCTCTATTACTGCTACAGTATACCCACCTGAGAAATAATTAAATAAAAAGTAATTTGACCTGTTACTGCTGACACATATTGACAATATGCTGAAAATAGAACCCACAATGTTTAGCAGATGTTGTCGCAGCAGTAAGTACACCTACATAGGAAGAAGACTGTATTTTCAAGTGTTACTGACATTCGGATTAAAGCACTCATCAAAACAATCTCAGTTACAAAGTATTGTTGACATGAATTATCTTCCTGACCATTGCTTGACTTGCTGTGGAAAAATAATTAAGGCTCAGCAGATAGATCCGATATTAAGCCGGTGGTGGTGGGGGGGGGTTGGGGGATCTGGGGGCGCACTCTTGATACATACTTTGTAATTTGGATGACTGCATTGCACACACAGGTTTGCTTCCATATGCTTATACTAATGAGGTCAAGCAAAGTCTTAGTTTCTAAAGTGGTCCAGCTGCTTTATAATAAGGTGCCGTGTTTGTGTATGCTAATGATCCAGCTTTAATAAGCTAATTTAGAAACCCACCGACACTTCATCTTTACCGATAATTGACTCTATATATGTGTGTTACATGTAACTGATGCCATGCAAATACCATATGAAAGAGTTTGCTTGGCCTTCACCTTGTCTCGTTTCTTAAAAGTCTTAATTCTAAGTTACAGTGCCCTCCATAAGTATTGGAAAGAGGAAGCATTTTGTCTTATTTTAGCTCTATACTCCAACAGTTTGGATTTGAAATCAAACAATTACTATGAGGTTAAAGTAGACATTCTCAGCTGTAATTCAACATTTTATTTTTTTCAGATAGGTTTCACCATTTAGAATTTCCAACCATTTTTATACATAATCCCCATATTTCAGTGCACCAGAAATATTGGAAAATTGTTGTGACAGGTGTTTCTGGTTAGTCAGGTGTGTTCCATCACATCCATGTTAATTGTTTGATTTGAAATCCAAACTGTTGGAGTACAGAGCTAAAAGAAGACAAAATACTTCCCCTTTCCTCTTACTAATGGAGAGCACTGTATTTCTTTGTTTCCCTATCATTGTATTGGTGACAGGAATAACAAGTAGGCCCATACAGAAGAGAAAATGTAATGGACTGAAACAATCATATACTGAGATCAATGTGTAGGACAACAGTTATATCCTCTTGGGAACAGATGTGAGAGAATGTCTGGTCAACTTCGTTCAATCCCTCTGAAACTGCCTCAATGCCATACAACATTAAGATGAAACTGCCTCAATGCCATACAACATTATACTGCCTCAATGCCATACAACATTAAGATGAAACTGCCTCAATGCCATACAACATTATACTGCCTCAATGCCATACAACATTATACTGCCTCAATGCCATACAACATTATACTGCCTCAATGCCATACAACATTAAGATGAAACTGCCTCAATGCCATACAACATTATACTGCCTCAATGCCATACAACATTAAGATGAAACTGCCTCAATGCCATACAACATTAAGATGATACTGCCTCAATGCCATACAACATTAAGATGAAACTGCCTCAATGCCATACAACATTATACTGCCTCAATGCCATACAACATTAAGATGAAACTGCCTCAATGCCATACAACATTATACTGCCTCAATGCCATACAACATTAAGATGAAACTGCCTCAATGCCATACAACATTAAGATGATACTGCCTCAATGCCATACAACATTATACTGCCTCAATGCCATACAACATTAAGATGAAACTGCCTCAATGCCATACAACATTATACTGCCTCAATGCCATACAACATTAAGATGATACAGGGAATATTCTGGTGGTTGAGACCTGGGTTCCAGTGACAGAAGGTGTTAATTGATGCAGACTCATTTTGAAAAAAATCCAAATTTTATCATTAAAAACAGAAGACATGTTCTGCACCGCCAGTACTAATTAAACTGCCGATGCTTGAGCAAACATGTCATGAACCATTCACTCGGAACCTTACCTGAACCATCCTGGTTTCCTACCGACGCCCCTAATACCAATCTATGAGTTGACATGTCACACGGTTCTCAGGGGTGGAATTAAAAGATCACTCTAGAAAATCGAATTAGTGGCGATTCAGCGAGAAATATGTTGACATGTTTTATGTTACTGCTGATATTTTCACTTTGGGACCTTGTTTCCATTAGTCCCCCATCCAATTCCACAACCTAATTCTATTAGCACCTTCCTCAGAGATCTTAGGATTTGATCCTAGGATTTGACCCATCTATGTTTTGTAATGAGGTCCCTATCTATGGGAGCCAGGTTGAAAGGTTATTTGTATGGCAGCCTTCCTCAGCCACAGTAAGATTAGCCTCTTTGAGTACAGTGACATGGTTTGACCTATCAGTATCCATCTGCATGGGGTGGGTCATGAGAGGATGTCGATCTGGATCCACCATTTGACAGCTCAATTTGACAGTTGGACGTCCTAGAGATTTGAAAGGTGGCATGGTAAAGTTAATTGGAGAGCGCTGTTTTGGTCCAGACAAAGTGCTTTTTAAAAACTAGTGGCATGGCCAAGCACTGGCCTTTACTTATCATTTGTACGTTTTGTGGATGTGCACACATTTGCCACAAAAAACAGCATATTGTACATTTCCATTTTTAGTGTCGCCAAAGAAGGCAGCAACACGCAAAACATGCCACACCTTTAATGTCACATACGGTATGTCCCTTGATGGCTTATCCTTAACCAGGAGACATTATGAGTAAATCTTGTTGATCTTATCGCCAAGAGCACATCATAAAACCTCAAGCTCATCGTGAACTGCATCAATGTTAACATGGTTAAAAACAGCATGAAGGACACATGTTCTGGTGATTTTATGTAACATTAAGGGTTCCCAGGGGTGTACGAATAAACTGTTGTTTCAAAACTATGACCTTGGGTACAAGCTTTCTATATGAAATCCCAACAGTTGTGTAATGGCAGGAGTATTCAGGCAAAGGACTCAAATGCACGACGAGACAAACATTTAAATCCAATAGAATAGTCTTTACTTTCAGAAAGGTTCGGTACACAGGTAGGCAGTCAATGGGTAGGCAGGTAATCCAGGAAGGGGGTAGGCAAAGCAGGATTTGGTACACAGGTAGGCAGATCAAAAAGGCAGGCAGATAATCCAAAAAGGGGGAGGCAAAAAGGCAAAGTCAAAAACACACTCGGAGATCAAAAAACAGGAATACTTATCACTAGGAAATGCTGGGACGTATGACACAAAGGTACAAAGATGAACTGGCACAGAGACAGAGGAACACACAGACTAAATACACAGGGAAGGATGATGAGGAACAGGTGAAGCCAACCAGGGCGGTGTAGACAATCACACAGGCGGGAAACACACAAGGGCAGGTAGTGAAGTGTCTGAAACGAGAGACAAGGTGAGTAACACAAAAATAAACAGGAAACAATAAATGAATAACATGAAACAAAGACAAACTAAGAAACAGGACAAGACGTTACAGGTTGACCCTGTGTTTACCCTTGTGACCCCAACGAGTACATTTTCCCCATGGATATTAGACTTGAGACTTACTGTATCGACAACAACAAAAGATTCTCAGCAAAGGGCAATACACCTTTAATTTTTCTCCCCTGGCGTTACAGTTTTTGGTTCTCACTTGTTTTCAAGCCAAAACCGTGTAACTACATTACCCTGACAACAATTGTATTGACATTTCTCAGCGTGGTATACAATAAAGTGATTTAAAAGCAGTGCCGTAAGCATGTTTCAGCCCCTTCCCTGATTGGTGAAAAAAGGCAAATACAGCAGGTTGTTGAGGTTGTGAAACAAACAGAAGTGCTGATTCAGGAGTAATCGGACAAAACTGGACCAAAGTAACAACCTTTGGTTCATAGGCCAAAGTTAATTTTTTTTCAGTATGTAGATCAAAAACTACTGTGACTTTATCATCTTGTTCTCCTGAACTACTATTTACAATCACACTGTCAGTGTGTAGGATGAGATAAATGGTGTCTCCATGGCCTTGCATTATAGTGAGGGCGAAAGAGAGAGAGGGCGAGAGAGGGAGAGGGCGAGAGAGAGAGAGAGCGATAGTTGAGGTCAACCCTCCATTTTTTCACTCTCATTCCTTCAACACATTGCACGTTATAGCCACTATTCCACCTATAATACTTTCTCCTTTGCCTATATTTCGAATGAAGACAAAACCTCTCCCTGGGGAACTATTATATTCCCAATGATTAGTGGTTTTCCATTTCATGTGCCCTCAACCACTGCAGATACTCAGCTCCTCCATAATGTCATTAGCTGCTCTCCTTTTACTCCTCAATCCGTTCCAATCTCCCATTTTTTATCGCGAACACCAATCCTAGCTATTAGTCGCTGCCTTTTTGCCTACAGAGGATTCCGCTGCATGCTGGCGTGTGGTGTGCAACCTTGACGTGTATGTGGCCATGGGGGCTGGAAATACTCTGTTCTGTTGCTTAAGTGTAATCAAAACTGAATATACAGCATAGTAACCCCAGTCCCATGCGTGTGTGTGAGTGAGTGTGTGAGTGTGAGTGTGTGTGTGTGTGTGTGTGTGTGTGCGTGTGTGTGTGCGTGTGTGTGTGTGTGTGTGTGTGTGTGCGTGTGTGTGTGTGTGTGATAGTGTGTGCATGCGTGCGTGTGGGTGATAGTGTGAGTGTGTGCCCATGCGTGTGTGTGTGTGTGTGAGTGCGTGCGTGCGTACGTGCGTACGTGCGTGCATGAGTGCGTGCGTGTGTGGTAACAGCAGACCGACGCACTCCACGGACCAAAGTGCTGCAGGTACTGTATGTAGCTACACATCCACGTGTGTTTGCATTCTGCTCGCTCGCTGCAGCTTCCCCACTGACTCTTGTTCCTCCATTCCTCCTCAAGGCATTCACCGTCTCATTGGCAACATACTGCAATAAAAACCTGTGTCTGCCTTGTGCTTCATACAAGAATTCCCTCTTTGACGGGACAGACTTTTTGACTAGCTTGTATGTAATGCCTACTACAGCAATTGTGGATTGTGCAAATGCAAGACATGGGTGTACTGTAGGTCGTGAATTGTACATTATTCCATTTAATTGATTTCAGAGATTGATTCAGGAACACAAAGGAAATGAGAAGCACAGTTAGAGGTGGCCAGCTATGTTGTGTGTAATTGGAAGCCGAATAGCTCAATATTGTATTGCTGTTTGCTTTTGTCATCGGGATTTCAGTGGGACAATAATAACTCAGTCCTATTGTGGTTACACAATGAAGACAAGCCCACAGAAATGTACTGTATGGGGAGATAACTACACTGCAGTAATAGAGGGGGAGATTATTGGTGAGGTTAATGTGTCAAAACATTTGTAGGGAACTGCAAACTAAGTATAATAAGCTAGTTTGAAAGGCTAACTTGATAGACAGCTGTCCATCTTAATGGTCACAAAATGGTGAAAACATAAATGGCGGCTATGATGTATGCTCTTAAGCACCCTAGGGTTCAAAACAAATATATTAGCACTTCTCCGACACACTAAACATGAAGATACAGATATCGGTGATTGTAACTAGATTGCTAATTCATATTCCGCACGGCTAGTATGCATAAAACACCTGCTATGAATCGATTTATTGTGAAATATTTTTGGGCTACAATGATAATCTGGAGTCATCATCTGACCTTTGACCCTGTCTGAGGAGATGAATCAGAGAGCGGGGGTGTTGGGTGACCCCCATTTCCCCTGGCGCCGTTTTAAACTGCACAGCTGATGCTTCGGCAACGGCGGGATAATGTGATTCCAGCTCATAGCGGGAGGGTATTGCTATGCAGACAATGGTGCAGGAAAATGAGTCAGTTTTCAAATTGCCGTGTAGGATGTCGGATCCCTCCTCAAGTCAACAACATTTGTCAAATTCCGATCGAATCAGGCTGCGTGGCGCACATAGATGATGAGGGCAATATTCTCCGTTTCTATGCCTCACAGGAAAAAAAAAAATATTCTCAGTCAATGTTGACGACATATGATTTACTATTTATGAACTTTAAAAGTATGACCTGTGATAAATATTGCAACCTATGCGTTATTCCTCACATAAAACAGAAATAATCTGATGTACAGTTATTACAGTGTCCCTATACTCAAGAGGATGTTACCATATGAGACAACCTCTGCAAGTCTTTTTGCGTTCAAGCCTAAGTAACGGTGGCAATAGCTGCTTCCCTACATGCTGCCATTATTCGAATATAATGAGATATTATTCCATAGCATACAAGGGGACCCTTGTTTCAGACTGCATGCCAACAAATGTGTTCTCCTCTGTCACAGACATGCGTCAGACCTACATTTGGATTCCTTCCTCCATCCCCAGAGCGTTTATATAGCCCCAGTTGTCCAACGGGTGACTCTGGCCCATTACTGACAATTACAGTGTTTGTGCGACTAGTGACAAAAACTTGGAACCTGCCTGGGAAAACGGTTATTTTCCCATTAAATGTCCCGGTCTTTTATCAAACCCGGGGCTGGCAGTGCTCCTAAACCGCCCATAAAACATCTGCAGAAGAAACAACGCAATTATGGAAGCCATCTGGAACAATAGCGTAGGAGAATGGATATGATTAACACTAACATAAACAGATGGCAAAGTGTTAGATTGCTGTTCGACAAGCACATAATAGAGGCAACCTTAAGTCCAATTACGGTGCCAGGACTCTGTCGTCGAGGAAAAAGGCAGGCGGAGCCTTTTTTCGAGAGATGGAGCCTGCTAATTGACGCCACAGTTGCAGGCCATGGCACCCCTCTTTTTCAGGCATCTCGGAGATGACTACGACAGCAGAGAGACAAAAAAAAAAAGACAGGAAGGTGTTTAGGAAGACAAAGAAGAGTTCAAATAATATGATGATGAGACTAGGCCAAGGAGCACCAGGGGTTGGATTGGGAGTCAAAGTGCAAGTTATCTGCTGTGTCCTCAATTCAAATGAGCTGTCAGTGTGGCATCTAGTTAAATCAGTTTTGAACAGAATGACAAGGCCGGTCCCGCAGGGAAGGAGCGAGCATGTCTAATGATAGTCTTCTCTACAAGGGAGGTGTTGAAGACTCATTTAGTGTTACATCCCAGATAACGACCAAACAATCAATGCTAGATTAGAGCCCTCATTCTCATTTTCGAGCTCTCAATTAGCAAAGTTGCTCTACAGTTAGCCACTGAGTGGTCTTTTAGACATTCGTCAGGGAGGGGAGAGATTTCTTCGACTTTTACAACTCCATTTTCCCACCTTGATTGCAGCTGTTTTTGTTTTTGTCTTTGAGGATTATTCCATCCCTGAAGCATCGGTAGGTTTCTACTTTCCTTTCACATTAGGAGTCTGTATCAAGTCCCTGTTGTAATAGACCAGCGACAGGAGGATAGACAGATGACTGTCCTCTCTTGGTCCTCTCTTCCGTAGCAGGTTGTCTTTCCTCCCTGAGAACATAATCAGGGAATGTTGACACGTAATTGCATCCAGCAGGACTAGTCTCATCAGGCGATTTCAGGTCGGCATCTGTTCGCCAGGCGCCCGCGCCGCATTGAGCAATGACGAAAATCAAGCCCAAATAATTTGCCCCCCTCCTGGTCGCGTCCCAAGCCCCTCAAGTCTGCCAATTGTGAAGTTCATTTGGTATCCAAGCCAGGAGAGTGTGTTTGGGTGTGTCTGCAGAAAATGCGATTTGGCACAAACAGCTTTTTGGCTCTCCACAAGACAAAGGCACACCAACGATGCCCTCTTTCAGAAGTTATGCATTCTAACCAAGTTTATAATCAGGTACAACAACTGCCATTGTCTTTAATTTAATCTTCTAAAGCTCACGTCGTAGCTTGAAGGAGAAGATGAGAGGAAGCATGTTGTGGAGATGCTAGCGATAGCGTTAGCATTAATGTCTTAAAAAGTGGCATCTCAACCACTGATGCATGGTTAATTCCCATAATCCATCCAAGTGCACCCCCCCCCGCCTCCCTTCCTGCAGAAGCAAGGCAGGAATCTGTTATTTGCGTGTTCTTCACTCCTGAAGCCTGCCATGTGGGCTGACTGGAGCCCTACATGAGTGACAGTACAAGGGGGAGGTGGAGCCTGAGCCAGCCAGAGAGAGTGGGCCTCAAAGCCCTAGGTCCATGTTTTGTTGATGAGCGTCTAACCGTGGAAAATTGCCTTTGTTCTTCTGGATAGCCACCAAATGCTGTCATTCGGTTCCCATCAAGTCAGTGAGACGTAAACAAAGAGTATATAAATGTCAAGCCTTTGGACACATAAATGTACATCTCATAAAAGTCCTCTAATTTTATCAAGACAAGGACTGAAACATGGGGATTGGTGTGTTTCATTTTGGATGCATGCATACTGTAGATAGATATAATATTTACATCTGACACATATTTCATCGCAGCTGGCACTTGCTGTTCATTAGGCGCCGGCGAATAATTAAATAAGAAAACTAATTTAATTTATCATTTATTTTCTCCGAGATGAATTACTGCAGCTCTGCCAGGGCTGATGCACTCCCCAGTTTATTTATGAGACAGTGGTATCCCGAGCACTCTCCTGGCCCACACGTCAGCTTCCACTCTTTTCTTTTAGAAAATAGTCCTCCCCACCCCCTCTCCACCTCTGCCCCTCTAAAACTGTCATTGTCAATTCCTCAACATTATCATGAGGTTACAGTGCCATTTCAAAGGGGTGAAGCAAAGTACCATTTGCTGAAATTATTTAAAAGTATGTCGTCCTTTGGTTAAAAATGTAACGTTTAATTTTCAAATGACTGAGAAAGGCCACTTGTATTTTGCTGATGTTCTTGTTTACCAGCCAGCTTGTTTAAGTTACCAACAGACTTGAATGGTACGCAGCCACTTAAAGGAGCAGGGTGTAAGTCTGTTAGAAATCTTCCACATCTGCACAATATCCTCCCTAATAATAATATAACCCCCCGAAACGGACTTGTTGTGTTGGACATTAGCTGTTGTGTTTCTGCATGCGTGCCCGATTTGAAGACACAGCCATTAGAGATAAAGGCGAAAGTCATTGCTTCCTCAACCCTAGAACACCCCTGGCCAGTAACCACATGTTTCTATCCAAACCAAGTGCTTAGAAAGCACCTTTCGGGACCAAAACAGTGTTAGTAAATGACATATTTATTTAAAGGAAATCTCACTCCCCAAACACTACCAATTAAACACGCTCATTACCATTAGAACCATTAGAGAGCTTTTAGAAAGCTTGAATGTTACATATTGCTCCTCTAAGGTTATTCCACGTTCATGTGTCTGATTGCATTTTCATAGGGCAAACATTGATTCAGCACCAAGTTAATTATTCATTAAAAGGCATAAAGAAGAAGTTAACCACAGAGATGTGAGTGTACAGTCAGCTCTATCTGGGGTCGTGCATGACAGAAAACAATGCTGTTAGAATTTTCATTCACCCAGCGACACTCGAGAGGGGATCTGTCACTTTTCCAGAGAGAGAAAGTGTGTGTTTCTATGTGTGTGTGTGTGTGTGTGTGTGTGTGTGTGTGTGTGTGTGTGTGTGTGTGTGTGTGTGTGTGAGTCAGTGAGAGCGAGAAAGAGAGAGAGACAGAGAGAGAGACATTGTGAAATCAACGTCCCAACACTATACCCTTGGCATCAATTATTAACCAAAGCATAAACCGCATTGTCTAAGATCAAAAACATCTGCAATCCTGTACAGATCAAGAATAGACTCGTTTTTTTCATCTCCAAACGGAAAATGTAACAAGATTTCAGGAGTCAGAGGTGAACCATATCAAACAAAACATTACCAACCCAAACCCTAGCATAGATTATTTGACATGTACAAAACAAAGGCAGATGAAACAGTAAAAGTACAGGAGACTCATCTTTGCCGGAGACAGGAGAGAGACGGGAGTTCACACCTCAGCATTGAGAATCTTGCTCTTCATTTTAAGGTGTTGTTGGATGTAATTAGAATCTAAGAACTGTTACCCGTCACACAACCTCTGTTGCAATTTCATTATTGATAATGAAAACAGATATTTCCAGCCCACTGATCGCAGCGTACAGCTGACCAACCTTGAGGTGAAGTGATCATAAAGCAGCATAATTAATCAGAATAATTACTAGGGATCATATTTTTTGCAATCATGTATCATCTAGTTTACGAAGTTTATGACATGAGAGATTTCTGATCTTATCTTTGAAATCGAAGCATTCTGTCAAGCAAACTATTCGGTTGAGGCATTCTAAACTGGTGAGCTTAATCGCCATTGTGGTGTTACCTGGCGGAGTTTATGTCTGAAGGTTTGTAACAGCACTGTAACACTTAACATGAAGTTCCCCTTATCCCTGTGTAGTAACATTGTAATTACTGTAGTAACAACATTGTATAAGCATGTTGTTAGAGTGCATAGTCATTAGTTAATCACATAGCATATGGAGTTAAGCGGTTTGTGTTATTACACACAAAGGAACAGTCCTTATTCCACTTGTGCGATAATATAAACCACTCAACTACAATACTTTGCCGTTGCAAATACATTTAAATGTACCAATGTAACAGCATGTTTATACGGTGTTATTTCTAGTGTAAGTAAGAATTACTACACAGGTACTGGGCCAACTTAGTGTAAAGTGTGACCGTAGTTTAAATCGCTCTCAAACACACCACAGTCTAGTTCAGTGAATGTGAAAACAGAAGAGCAGGAGCCGAGTGTCGCTGGCAATTAATGAAGTGGAACACAATATGTTTCATCTCCTAGTCTGTTTCATGCTGAGCAACAGAGTCCCCCTGTAGCAACTGCGACGAGCATGAGAAATCCAAGGACCAAAGCACACCTGCAAAACAGAGATGCCAAATGACATGAAGGTTTCTCCCTAGGTACGATGATGATGCATGTATTCAATTCACTTATTCAACTTTAATCTTGAAATTGTAAATAGATGATAGTGATATAAATGGTCCTGTGGTAGGCTAAGGGGGGTTACTAGACCACATAGTTACAATAGACAGCATACTACCACATCTCCAGTAATCTGCAAACAATTTATTTGTTTGGACAACTGAACACTGGAGGGCTTTTTTCTCCATTATTTTCAGTGAAAAAATGTCTGCAGTTACTGTATTTTGGCTTTGTCAGGAAGAGTAGCGCACTGTGGAAGATATTTCTACTGTTAACTATCAACCGAACGTGTATACAAAGGTACGTCCCTTATACAGCATTGCCTTCCGAGAACAACATTATACCACAATATGGGACACACTCACAGTTAGGACCATCACCACTTTTCTGTTTTAGTCTTTTATTTTTCTGTGTACTTTCTCTTTTCATGGTCTTCTTTTCCACTATGGGGAACGAAAAATATCTTGTTCAGTTTGTCCTCCACTGTGTCCTCCACTCTGAATGACCTTCATTTTTCAATCGAACCCTCGGATTTGGGAGAAATTGTTTCCCCCGCCCCAAGTCCACCATTTCATTCATTTTTTTCTCCCTTTTTGCTTTTTTATTTGCACACTGGGGCCACAGTTTAAAGGACATCTTACAATTGGCAAACATTTCCCGTTTACTCAACCAGATGGATAGCTGCGGTTGACAACCACCTCTGGGTCTGAAATTGTCTGCTTTCTCTTAAAGAGGAGAGACATGACCTGCTTTTTTAGCCGCACTATGTAGTCAGGCCCTTCATGTCGCTTCAATGCTTATTTTAGGGGCTTGGTGCAATAGCAGTTTTGGCAGATATTTCCCAGTTTCCTAAATGAGCTACCCAGAAGCCCGGGGGGGAAGAGAGGGCAAGGGCGTAGCTGTATTGCGAGCTCAGGACAAGTAGGGGGGGAAAAGCTATGATCAAGAAACTTATAGTGGTCACATTGACTTGATCAATCACAGCAACTTAATTCTCCACTCCGTTTCTTGTTATATAACCAATGCGGTATATGGTCTTGAAAAGCTCCCTTTTTGGCAGACAGCTTGTTAAGGTTAGCCTTCACTCGTTGACATATGCCTTTCCTGGGGAGAAAAGCTCAATCCCAGTTTCACTAAGTGGTAAAAGAAGTAGTTCTGGCGGAGGAAACACAGAGTGACATCCACTACAGCTTTGGAAAGTGTGATATTCTGTTCAATTTTTCCTGAGGTTTTTTTCGGATCAAAGCGCAGTGCAGCCGGACTGCACTGCGCTTTGTATGCGCACTGATGTTTTTCCTCCTCTCCTGTCTGTAAGTGAATGAATTGATTCCAAGGTCTGCGCCTTAACAAAAACAATGTCAATATTAAAATTCATGAAGGATGAAAATGACGGAAAATCGTTGTCCAATAAAGTTGATTTTGCCACATCGTTCTTGGAGTTTTAGCACTTTCTCTCTTTCGGATGCAGGCTAGGCAGGGATCACATGGTCAATCCTCACCTCTCCCACCCCTGCATCCTCTTCTCCCCATGTGCAGTCCTCCTCCCTCCCCCTCCCATCACCATCATCCCCCCCCCCCCCCCCCCCACCCCCAATTTAATTGAAGAGCGTGTGCGCTGTAACACTTGTGCTGTGTCAGCAGGGGAATCCTCATCTCCGCACTCAATTGAGACCTCACACACATCTGGCTGGGTTCCTCAAGGGTAAGAAGGGCACCAGCCCGCGTACCCTCCCACACACCGCCGCCAGCGGTCCACAGCATCAGTTCAGTTACTGGAGCTCCGCTGCAGCCCTCGTTGAGGGCCTTGGCTCCCAGAGCAATGGAGGAAGAGTCGACCCGGTGACCTGCCTCCAAGGATGATATGTCAAAGTTGCCACGATAACCGCTCTTTGAATAACAAGTGACTAGAACTTGAACATTCTAGAACATTCTCGACTGTGAAAAGCCTATGATTTGGTTGAAATGGGTTGAAAAAATTCCTGGAGTGTCCTATATATCTGGCAATATGTTGACTGTAGTTTGTATAGTATCACATTTGTCCTGTAATTTCCTTTTTATCTGCAATATGAACAACAATGTCCACTGTGGATGTTTTAATATATTACTATTCAAAGAAACCGCTAAAGACTATGAATTTGAATATACTAAACAGTCAGTGACTAGAGGGTCATTACTGAAATGACACTGTCTTAATTTCACTTTGGTTAAAAAGTTCCACCCTTTCGCTGAGTTATGGGCATCCTCTGGTGCTCGCGAAGGCTGATGCTCTCCCAGGCATTGAGGTGAGTCATTTTGTCAGCGTTAGCTCATTAGCCTTATCCATCATCACGAAACACTTTTGTCAAAGGCCATTGGGTCTCTGATCGCCAACGTCAGCTTCTTTCCATCGCTCACCTTGCTGCAGACACCCAAGGATCCCCCGGCTCTGCTCTCATTACAGACCTATCAGGTCCTTCATCAACTGTAGTATACTGTAGGGCCCATCTTCAACTTGGACTCCACACAAATGGGTTAAAGCCCTTTGTAAATTGTTCTGCAACTCAGTTTTATTCGTGTGATTCACGACAGGGAATTAAAGCACTAACAGTTAATGCAGAGACAAACGTTGTATGCAAATACAGCCGTTGCAGAGAACTTGGATCTTGGATTCTGCAACCAGAAGCCAAAGCCTCTGAGTAAATTTACTGAATTAAATTAATCTCCCATGTGGCTCAAAAACAAAACTGTATTAACTTAGTTGTAGTCGAAAAGGTGTTATTTTGCTCCATTTTTTGCTGTCGCTGAACCCCTAACTTTTAATAGTCATCTCCTAAGGGAGTTCTTAAGTGTTTCTGAAAGTGCAATAGACACTTTAAAGATACCCCCGACATTACCTTAAGGGTTTTCCATGCACAGAGCAGAGCTCTCAATACACATTTCCAATCTCTCATCGAAGAGGAGGTACCCTATGGCTGCAGAGAGTCCCAGAGAAGCAGAGGGAGGACAGTTTCACACCTCTCTGGAGACGCGGCCCGCCCTGATGTATATTCAACAGTACAGGAAAAGGTGATGAACCTATTGAAAAAATGTCACCCCACATTCAATCCTGAAGTAGGGGGGCTCTTTGCCAACGGAGAGCAAGGGGCCAAAAGTAGCCTAAGGCCATTTCCCCGGGGACACAGTGCTGCCCTTTTAGACTTGATAGATACATTTGCTGCATCATGGATTGCTGATGCAACCCGGTAGGGCAAGAAGAGAGAGCATGAAAAATTGAGCGCTTTCTACTGTAGATGTGTGCATTGTAATGATATGGGTATAGACTCTATAGAAAATATGTTAAATCCAAATCAACGTATACGTTTATAAATGTTACTGTTGCTATACAGTAGCATCTTCATTGACACACCACGCACATCGCCACTGGTGACCTGGTTACCCAGCTTTTTACTTACCACTATATCCCTGTACGTTGTGGAAATCTAGTCGGAGCCCCTATATAGAGTGTATTGTTATCCGACTTGTCTATAGAGTCTGAACAAACAGCAATAATACAGCAGCCGCCACTGCTGCAACCCCCAGAGGTACAGTATGAGTCAAAAGAACTCATCAGACCGTCATATTGTTAACTGCTGTCTTAGAGAGCATAACATGCAGTACCAACGGCTGTGCCACTGAAAGAAATCCATAATCCTAAACCTGCAGTATTTCCTTTGCCCTGAATGGCAAGATATCGACGCCAGTACCAGGGCCTTGTCATGAAGAGAAATGTGTTTTTCTCAGTTTGACCACGAATCATTTGTTTTTACGGTCGTGTGGTTGAAAATTGAGGTGAGTAATCGTCTGGGTTATTGTGTACTTTAGCATATTAGCAGCGTCAGCTTCTGTACACAGTGGGAAAGTGAGGCTCCTACCTGTTGGGGAATTGGAATTCTGCCTTTGGAATTCTTGAAATTCTGCCTTTTGTTTGGTAATAATAACTAACTAATTGTCTCTTGTCAGAAATTGATGCCGGACAGTCTTGAGCAGCAATATTACATTAAAATACATATCCCCATATGGTTGTAAGAAGTTGTAAATATAATCTTTGTTATTTCCACTTGGTTGGTGCCTTTCCACAGAAAATGCTTAGTATTTTAGTACATGGATGTGTTATGTGACCAAATAATCCTCTGAGATAAGATATGCAACTATTTATTGGATATTTAGCATGTCTCTTTCTTAATGTTGAATCTGTTTTGTATGCTAAAACAGAGGACAGAGGTTAGAGGGATAAAAGGTCTATGATCAACAATTGATTACAGAAAAACTGGAAGAAATAATAAGATCAGAAAACATTTTCTTTCCATTAGAACAGAAACAAAAGCATTTTCCAAAAGATACTGCAGGGAAATTGATTTTTAGAGGTCTTGGAGTCTGCATAGTAAATCATAATGACGTGTTGAGAATGGGTTTGCACGGTTGAATTCCTCCTCTGCATGAGACTAACCATGATGACCTGGGAAACCCTCTGCAAAGTAACAACAACAAGAGTCTAGACTCCTTCTTTCTTTCCTTCCTTCCTTCCTTCCTTTCCTCCCTGCCTCACTTAGTCATTCACCCTCCCTCACCGACTCACTCATTCATTCATTTATTTATTTTGTTCACACTTGTGACATTTCAACATCTCAACATCTCATCTGACACATGTTTGAATACAAGTACTAGCGACAACAACAAAACAATAAAACATTTATAAGCCACAGTGTTTACACCTAGTGGGGGTACTTTGACAAATTGTGTGCCTTCAAAACCTAGAATGTTTCAGACAGCAAACAAACAATGTCTTGTCACTGGTACTGTCCGAATACATCGCGTATACTTCTATCAAGATGGCCGCCATCTCAACAACCATTTCTCAACCGCTACACAAAGAAAAAAAAAAGAAAAAAACATGGGCCTTCTGGTAATTTCAGAGACACATCTAACAGTGGAAAACCTGAAGAACCCATGAATGGAACTAGCAGCAGCACAGTCGCAGAGCAAATCACCTGAGCTGATATCGGCGCCATCACGGCGAGATCACAGTGACACCCGTGACAACTGCAGAATGGCAGTACATTCAGCGAGGGGGGCGTTAAAGACTTGGGGCTGAGCTGCCAGGTTAGAGAGGGGCCCCTCACCAATCTTACAGCCCTAGCAAGGGGGAGGCATTGTCGGCTACAGAGAGCTGCCAACGTGTCTCTGTAATGTGGGCAGATAGTGGATAAAGCCCCTGCATCTGTTTTTTTCCCCAGTAAGTCTAATCTCCACTATGCACAGAGAGAGATAAACAGACGGACCATCTCTCTCTCCTGACCTACAGTACAAGGCAGAGGAGTGTGTGTGAAGAATCGCAGACTAGAGAGAGTTACTCCCTCTAGTGGGACGTTGACTTACAAGGAGTTGAGTGGTTTCTCTAGTGACGTCATATTTTGGCCATGAAGGGCATTTGTCAGAGAACGTTGACGATGTATTACAGGGCTTTGCAATTTGTGCCCTTCAAGGGCTTTAGGTATAGTACTGTTGCTATTAACTATTAGTCAATTGAATTGAATTCATTGACTGACCCACTGAATTAGTCCCTGAAAAAGAAAATCAAAAGTGTTTCGGTCATCCAGAATTGGTATTACTACAGTATACCAGTATATCCCTGATGTAAATGGTAAAGAGTGGACCATGCTGTTATTGGAGAATAAGCTCCACAAGGGAGAGGTACAAAGTCCAGGGGGTTTCCTACCCCAACAGAACCAAAGCAGTTGAAATGACCTGTTGAAGACACTGGTCTATTGTTGGTGTACATTACCTGGTTGTATTACCTATTAAAAGCGTTTTACTAGTATACTAGCGTATACTGTCTTGTTTCTCAATACAGCACAATACCACTTCATATTAAGACTTATATAAGTCAATATTGTGTTAACATGTACCCATGCTCAAAAAGAAGCAAGAAGTAGCCTCGCTATTTTACTTCTCACAATGTCTAAAGCCAGCAGACTGCAGGGTTCACGGGGCGTGGCATTCACATTTTTGATTGAGAGTTTTTATTTTTGATTGACAGTTCATCTCCTGAGCCTTTCATTCCTGGGTACAGTGTTTTTGATCTGGCTGTAATGTTAACCAGTTCATTAGCAGGCTACAGTGTCTCTTATGTTGATCAATGCAGCGTTTCTGTTTGCAGTTCTGTATTACATGTTTGGTGAGTTACTTTGAAGCTTGCTTTGTAAAATTGTTTTATAAGTTAGCGAACAGGTCGTTTTTTCTAGTTTGCAAAATACAACGCTGTTCCAGGTCAAACAACAGGATAACTTTTGCTACATAAAATCTTACCTTTGTATTCTGAACAGTGTTGTTGCCATTTTACCACAACATTCTAAATGGCCAGTTTAATTCAAGTCTCGGCTGTTTTCTGTAACCAACCTGCTACGAGCTGTGCATTGCTATTGTGGACTAAAATGGGAGGGATGTAAAATGTAAACAAATGATACAATTGGTTTGTTTGATTTAGTCTTTTAGGGAGCATGCATCCTATTGAAACATATCACTGTGGTGACGAATGCATAACGTCTTAAATCACACCCATCGAAAACGGAGCATTTGAGGGAGAGTAGCAGGGCAATATTTCTACAAAAATATTTGGGTGATAAGATCTAATATGCTAATATGATCTGGTGAAGCCGAAATTCTAACTAAATGAAACCAAACAAAATGACGATTTTCACTTTAGTGGGCCTTTAACCACGTCTCTGTGCTTTCTTTGGAATATAAAATTGTAATTACCTTATCTGTATAAACACTCTATTTGAGTAATGCATTAGTTGTGAGTCACTTTCTCAATGTGTCGAGTCTTTTATTTGGCATCAGTCATAAACTGGACAAAACCCTCTCCCAATTACAAATCATTATTTCGGAATAAAAACATATTTTGTTGTTGATGATCGTTGATGAAAAACATTTAGTTGATGAAACATATTTTATTGTTGATGATTCCAAGCAACTAAGTCATTATGAGTTTTTCTTGATTAAACTATTATGCTAATGTGATTGCTAATGTGTCCTGATTTTATGCTGATTGAGGACTATCCAAACCATTAGTGTCATTTCAAACTATGTGCCTTGATACATCGATTTGAACTGGGAAATCATATGAATGACCATTGTATCATTACACAAAGAGGGCAATACTTCTTCTCTGGTAAATATGTTTGAGTTCATATTACAATAATGACAGTTTTAAGTTTAAATGATAAGTTTAATTTAACAAAATTAAACAGTTAAAATAAATACATTTACATTTTCGACATTTAGCAGACGTTCTTATCCAAATTGGTTTACACACTTACATGGAAAAGGGCTCATATGCCAAACTGAGTGAATGATATCTCCATTTACAGGTCATACACTGCATAGTTGCGATGCATTGTTCTACAAACACCAGGTCACCAGTGTCAAGAGAAACAGATCCAGTGGCCAATGGTTCAAAATCAAGCTCATCAAGCCCTCACAGCTAACAGAGCGTCAATAGCACACAATATCGTTTACTTACATTTGACATTTTTGTCATTTAGCAGACACCTTTATCCAAAGTGACTTAGAACAAATACATTTGTCTAAGTAAGTGAATCGTCTACCCATCAGTCATCATAAGAAAAAGTAATGTATGCTAGGACCAGGGGCCGTTGGCAGTCACAATGCTAGAAGAAGGAAGAATTACTTTTTTCAGTAGAGAAACTGTACAGGGGGGTAGTGGGGATGAAGAGGTCTTTAGGAGGGACAGTTAAAATGTAGCCTGAAGAGATGGGTCTTCAATCTACGGTGGAAGATAGGTAGTGACTTTGCAGTCCTGACAGCAGTGGGAACCTCGTTCCACCAGCGGGGCGCCAGGACAGTGAAAAGCTATGACCAAGTCGCACGACTGCTGCATCCACGTAGAGGCGGCGGTGTCAGGCGGCCAGCCGAGGTGGAAGAGCACAGTGATCGGGCAGGGGAGGTTAGGGTTAGGGTTAGGGTTAGTACAGGGGGGGTTTGGGGGCTGACCATTGCTTGCAAGTAGGGAGGGGCTGTTCAGCTGGTAGACGAGCACCAGGGTTTTGAATTTGATGTGAGCTGCTACCGGGAGCAGTGAAGGGTGCGAAGGAGGGGGGTGACAAAGGAGAATTTGGGGGGATTGAACACCAGACAGGGCGACAGCATTCTGGATGAGCTGCAGAGGTCTGATGGCGGAGGCAGGGAGCCCGGCCAAGAGTGCATTGCAGTTGTCAGGGCTAGAGATCACAAGTGTCTGGACCAAGAGTTGTGCTGCTTCTCTTCTGAGGAACGGACGTATCTTCTGATGTTGTAGAGGAAGAATCTACAGGAACATGCTGTCGCTGTGATGTTCGCCGCACACAATACCGTAATGACACATTCAAACAACAGCTATAAACAAGCAGCACGGTTACAATTTAAGATTTGTATTTTGCAGGATATCACTGTTGGAACATGTCTGACCTAAAAACGGAGGAGTTGAGCAGACTTGTTGGATTCAAGTCTCTTCAAAGAACAAATGTCTTGGGACCTAATTTGCTCAGCTTCTCAGGACTCCCATTGTTCTAACTTTCTGTAATGAAATGAAATATTTTTAGACGGATCACTTATCCAATTCCTCCGGTAGCTACGTATGTTTCCTCGCTGTGACAAAACCCAATGTACACTCTGAAGCGTAGCCAGTGTAGTTACGTAGCTAGCCACCCACCTATATCTGAAAAAAAAAAACAGAGATGAAGGAAGTTCAGAGTTGAAAAGTACATGAGTCAAGGTTGAGAACAAAAGCTAACGGGAACAGTCACGGGACTTTTTAAAGCCTCAGAAACAACCGGTGAGACTAAAAAACTACCTAAAAAGTGTAATTGAACGAAAAAAGAATAAGTTGCTAACAGACAGTGGCAGGGGCGGACCTGATGTGGAAGCAAATTAGGCCTAAGTAGATCATATCAGTGCTGTATCCAGGAGCTGGCCATTAAAAACTTCAGCCATTACTTACTTCAGTCTGAGTAGAGTGATATTGATGGGTGGTATTGACAGTGCCATAGCAGGCCTGCCTGTGTGAAGATGATAGATCTGAGGAGAGAGGGGGAGAAAATTTCAAGCTTCACTGTTTCCCCCTCTGACTTCACTTACCCAGACCCACACTTGGGTGATCTATCTCCTCAAACAGCATCCATACCCACTGAGAAAGTTGAGCTCTCTCTTTCTGTCTCTCTCAAGTCGCTCACTCACTCACTCAGGTCTCTCTCTCTTTCCCTCTCTCGCCTCTCAGAGATAAAGCTCACCAGTAGGTTCACTGAAAACGTAAAGGCTTTAGTTGAAAAAGAGGAGGTTGGAAGCCATTTTGCAGAACTTTTTGTAAATGTGTTAAATTTTTGAGAAGGAGGGATGGAGGCATGCATACACATGGGGAGCACTGTAGCCTACAGTAAGCTAGAGCTATGTATAAATGTTCCTACAGAGCACAATATTGCACAGTGAACATCTGAAAAGACAGTATTTGTAGGTAGACATCTAGCTGGTCCTAAAATCCATGGAATGCATGAAATGGATGGAATATGTGTCTACAGTGGTTACACTCAACTCTAGTACTGTTGCTCACTCACAAGAAAGTTGTTTAAAAACAAACACAATTATTAATTTACTGCAAATAAGTTACAGTGGCAAATAATTTTCATCTATCTCATAAAAACATGGTCAGGATAATGAAACGTGGCCTCTATGACTAACTCCAGATTTCAGCCGAGCAGGGATCTTATGTTTGTGTGATGTGGATGATATTTCAATTACTGTACAAGCTTATCTCCGTCTATGTAATCACACCATAATGGTCTATTATCCATGGTTTGAACATGTTTTTCATGCCTGATTATTAAATAGGATTTCAAGGCACCGCAGGAGTTTGCCGGCAGCAACAAATGAAGCAGAGAATTGAGAATTGATTTCTTATTACAAAGAAGGGAAAACAACACCCCCACAGCTTCCCTAGCAAATCAAGGAAACAGATCCAATCTCGGAAATACATGACAAAGTTATCCAAAGCTGTCATATTTCATTAGAGTTTGTTTGCGCCACACAAAAAAAACATCACAGACTTTCCTCCAACTTCCTTTGTTTGGTGAGGCAGACGGTTGCCCTTAGTAGGGAGGAGACCACATGCCCATACAGGAGGTACCTGTCAGGGCTGGGCGGGATATCGAGTTTTAACAATATACTCATATATTACATTTGTATGCACAAAACGGCTATGGGCCGTACCGTGAGTATTGAGTTTATTTTTTACAATCATTTTGCTTATGTTGACATGTTTCCTTCGTTTCCCCCCTCTGTATTACCTTAGGCATGATACATAAGCCCAAAGCATGCACTGACTGCGGAGTCTGGCAAAGTTCACGCCCTCTCTCCCATTTGCATTTGCGTACTGGAGCCGTGGCCCAGCCATGACACGCATCCCGACGATGCATGTCTCAGAGTAGCACAGCGGATGGCGTGACCGCTGTTCACAGCAGAGAAGAATAGCGAAATCTTGCAGATATTCTTTGCTCAAAAATACTATTTCAAAAGGATGTGTTGCATTGTTGCACACACGCACGCACGCGCGCACACACACACACACACACACACACACACACACACACACACACAAACACACACACACACACGCACGCGCGCACACACACACAAACACACACACACACACACACACACACAGACAGAGAGACACCACTGGCCTGGTCTATGCAGTAGGATGTAATGATTCAGTTCACTGACCTGTTCTCCACAATGGCCGTAGGTGTGAAAACAGTAAAGTGGTGTGGAGGCAACACCAGCAGGTGTTTCTCTGCACCGTGCCATTATTAAGAAAGGCCACCCCCGCGTCCCTCACAGCACCATCCCAGCGTTTCCCTTTCTCACATCCATTGTAAACAGTTTCGAAAAGACGAAAAGTCTGAACCAAACTCTGTTTGAATATGATGGATTCATTCCATTCAAAGTATTGGAAAATTCTTAGGTATAGCCTAACGCCTGTTAGGCACTCATTTGTTGTGTTTGAAGTGTTTAATAAGTAGCTAATTGAGCCATTATTAAGCGTTACTAGCCATTATTAGGTATTACTAGGCATAATTAGTTATTTTATTCAGTGTTTTATTATTCTAGTGTTTCGTATGTTATTAGTCAGGTGCTTTAGTTGCTGGCCAGTTTGATGTGATTTCAGCAACCTTCCAATACTGACATCTGTGGATTTAACCAGTGACCTTGCGGTTATTGCCTAGCCTGCTTAACAACAATGACTATGTTGTGTGGGTGTGTGTGGGGGTGACTGATTAATTTACATATTCATGGTGAATAGGCAGGCGTAGATAATTGTATCATAGGTAAATCAAGCAATATGAAATAATGCCTTAAGAGTTATTCAACACTTGGTTGGATGATACATTTGCAACCTATGTATTGTAAGGAACAGGTTGTCATAGTTGATATTGATCACATGTAAGAAAAAGTGATTTCTGTTCAAAAGGCAATAACATGGTCTTGTGTCATACAGTACATGATAAATAACAGAATCATAGATATTGTCCTATGCAGTATCGACCAGTTCCAATGTACCTACTCATGCTGTATGTAATTGTCATGGCCTATTTGAAAAATATGCCACCTCCTCTTAATCTACATTCATGTGGTGTCAAGCGGAATCAATGGTTGCCACATCATAATTCCTTGAATGTTCTTACTCAGGCTTACCTCCCATTTTCTCAATTCAGGTCACACTAAACGGTGACGTTTATTGATTATTCCCAAACAAGTAATCTGGTATACGTCTATTGTAATTACCACAAACAATTAGTATTCCCTATATTGTTCACATTCACTTTAGTAGAAGTAACTAAACTACTATACAATATATTAGATACTTCTACTAAAGTGAGGAATGTCATTGCTCTTCAAATGAACAGTTTGTGATAACCTGCCTGCACAAAGATTGTCCTACAAGTGTGCTAAAATGGAAACAGACATAAATTTAACTGGCAGAGATAGAAGACATGTTCACTATATCTTGTCTTTTAACTTCAAATTAAACTGTAGAGGAAGATCTAAGCTTCTTATCTGACAGACATAAGTGAATCTCTGTGGGATGGTAAGCTACTTTGACAACCTTTTGCTATGATTTCGACTTGACTTTAATCACTTTATGTTGAGGCTGCTTCAGGCATACTAAAGACTCTCATTGGCAGGCTCTCTCCAAGAACACCAGGGATGTGTAAAAAATGTATGATGTTGGGTAAAAATGTGATTGCATTAAGATACTCTATCTCAGAACTAGATCTTTTACCTTGTGACTTGAGTTCCAAGCAATCTTAAGAAGTATTTTGAAAGGGATTGCTGAAAGTAGACCCACAGTAGTTACAACTCTGAGAGATTCAAACTCTCTGAGAAGCGGAGACCTGCTGACAAGCTTTAACTGTGAAATTATTTTTATCTTTTGGCTGTGACATCCAAGGATACATATTTTAAGTCACTCTTCAATGATATGCTTCTCAAATAAGATATTTTAAGTTGGCAAGCCTGTATAACCATCTCATTGATTATTGCAGAGTCAGGTAATAAAATATAAGCTTGTGCTATTTATACTAACCAACAGAGAACACTGGCAAACCTTGACACATAATATTGAGGGGGTGGGTAGCTACTTCAAACCACATTGCTGCTTACACTAATTAAGTGACTTATATTAATGAAGTAAGGTATACAGTTCATATTTTCCCAAGGAGTCTGTATCAGGGGAGGCCGGTGGAGGTAGAAATTAGAGGACGGCTCATTGTAATGCATGGAACGGAATGGTGTCAAACACTCGTGTTTGATGTATGTATTGGTGTATGATCAGTTGATTCTTATTCTTAATTTGGTTGGACTGTAATAAAGTAAATAAACACCCACTTCATTTACCTTACAGCATTGTAGTTACCCGTTGGATCTACTTTCCCTCTATCTCCACGCACCCTACAGTCAAGCCACGCAAAACTGCTTCATGCACCCAGAACCAGGGTCTGCACAATGGGGGACTGTGCCTTTTTCTCCCACGCACCAAGCCACATTATTGTAGCATGCAAAAGATTGGATCTATCCAGATTTTTCCTAAAAATTGTTTAAAAAAATACAGTATAATGTGTCTATTAGGTAATATCAAAAACAGAACGCGACACTTGTTTGAAACATCTCCTCAGAAATCCTTGCATGCATCCCTCCCATCGTTGAACGATGTTGAGGAGCAGAACTGAGAACACTGGTAAATCCTCCATGAGACGAGATCAATTTTTCATGAATGGGTCCCTGGTGTTTTAGAAGAGGAGAGTGTGGCACACTTTCAGGAGTCGATGAATAAAAGAAGTGCTCACACAGGTATGCTTAGACAACAAAATGTAAAGCTGTTGGGATGTTGTTTGGTAACAACATGAATAATGAAATGGATTTCTATCTATTTTCCCCGTTCATAATAACTTATAAAAAGCTGATGACTTCAGCTTCGCGGGGAGTGTGTATGTATGGGCTGTTGGAGAAATCTTCAAGCCGCGAACAAACAATGCAACAAGGCCTCCACTTTTCCAAGCAGGGGGTTCATCTACTCAGTGAATTCTTTGATGTCTTGCTGTGGACGTTTTAATAGACTTTCAAATGGGATCTTTTTAGTATTAATTTCACACTTGCATGGATACAAGTTGAATTTGTACAGACCAAACAAGGTCTCTGCAACTCCTTGACTCGCAGCATATGATTTGTTGAAGGTCCAGTTCAGTGGCTACACAGCTAATTGCCTGTGAAATGCTCCATGCCTCCTTCAGACCAAGTGATCTCTTTCACATTTCATCAGCCATATTCACTAAAGCCAATATACAGATTAAGACCTATATTGTACAAGTAAACAGTGCAGTATACATGTACGTTATTTTCTATACATTAGGGCCAATGCCCAGGACTTCATTGTGATCACTGAGCATGTTTTCTCTTTGGGTTCATGGTTTGTAGTTGGGGTCTTTCTTTACATATCACTTACTGGAACCATACAGCAGAGAGAGAGAGAGAGAGAGAGAGAGAGAGAGAGAGAGAGAGAGAGAGAGAGAGAGAGAGAGAGAGAGAGAGAGAGAGAGAGCGGAGGGAACAGAGAGAGAGAGAGAGAGAGAGAGAGAGAGAGAGAGAGCGGAGGGAACAGAGAGAGAGACAGAGAGAGAGAGAGAGAGAGAGAGAGAGAGCGGAGGGAACAGAGAGAGAGAGAGAGAGAGAGAGAGAGAGAGAGAGAGAGAGAGAGAGAGAGAGCGGAGGGAACAGAGAGAGAGACAGAGAGAGAGAGAGAGACAGAGAGAGAGAGAGAGAGAGAGAGAGAGCGGAGGGAACAGAGAGAGAGAGAGAGAGACAGACAGAGATAGAGAAAGAGCAATTCATTCAGCTGATTAGACTAACAGACATGGGACAGATAATGTGTCGGTTCTATGATTGAGAGAAAACAGAACACGGGCCGGACAGCTCCATCGGATCACAGTAATTGAGTTTTAAGTCCACTAGCCTGCGGCCCTGCTAACATTCTCCCCAGTGCACATTTTATGTGTAATACTGTATGTGTTCACAGCCCCCTATACACACTCATGCACGCTCGCACGCACGGACGCACACACACACACACACACACACACACACACACACACACACACACATTACCATTGCAGTGCAGGGGGTGATTAGTGTCTATAGTAGCTGCCTCCAAATGAGTGTTTTCTCCTCCAGAAGCTCAGTCCTCATCTGCTGCAGAGTGTGAGTCCAGGGGCCATAGCATTAATCAAATGCTCATTGCTGATAGCCATCTTGTAAAAGTCTGGTAAATTGTAATTGCACGGTCCGGTGATAATGCTGCAGCTTGTTGCGGCCGTAATGCGCCATGCCTCTTGTCCAGCTCTCCAGCTTTCCTGTTAACAACTTTGTTTTTGCTGAGATGATATATGGCACCGTACTGTATATTTGGCTGGCTCTATTCTCTCCGGACCATAGGGAATACTTATGCACAGATGGTAGTGTCATGGCTAAATGCTAGGTGTAAAAGCTAGCTACTCATATTCTACCAAGCGACCCTCCAAGCTGTGGTTAGTTTGTTTGTGATGTTTATTGCGGTTGTGGGTAGTTCAGGTAGTTTTGATGATGGATACGTCCACAACATGTTGCCCAATACCACAGAGCTATAGGCAGCCCAAGAAGCAGTGGTTGGTAAATTGGACACCGAGGGGCTCTAAACCAATTATAGGTGTGGTTGACCTGTCAATCAACAAGGGTGCTATATATAGCTGCTGTTGTCCACCAGTGAGAAGGTGGAACTACAACGTAGGCAGCCTATCAGGTTCCTTTTGAGATCCATGTTGAGGTCTTGAAGACAGTAAAGGAATGTTTGTTAAGAAAAATATTTTTTAACAGTTGGATATATGATATAAATAGAGTTATCTGTTTGGAGCCTTACTACAGTAAGTCACCTCACCAACTAGAGAGAATCAAGCACTTAGACCTCTCTTCATGAACTTCTCTCCTCCTTCCTCTGCTTCTTCTTCTTTCGTTTCACCCTCTTGCTGGCCATTCTCTGTTTTTCCTCCCCTCCACCCTTGATCATCTCCTCTCATCCTCCTCGCTCATTAAAACATTCCCTTTCTCGCTGCTTCCTACCCATTACTTGTGGAACCGGCTTCTGTAACTTCAGTAGAACCATCTCTCTCCGGTCTCCTCTGCAGTTTTCTCTTTTCTTCTCCTCACTGCGTTCTTCAGTTCCTCGCGCTCACCAGAGGTTCCACTCTCCTTTGCACTGGTTCTAATTCTTCTTGATCTCCCCCTTCTCTCCTTTTTCTCTGATTCTCAGATGGAGTTTAAAACCTGCGGGTCATGTTCAAATGGTGGCTGGTTCACTATTGAAACTGAACTTTAAGCTTTTTGGCTCTTGTGATGTAATATTTGTGCGCACTTCTGTATGCACCAGAGGGCCTCTTACAGCTATCCTTCGGGTGACCTTTGTAAACACTTTTTGCATTGGGTATATCACATTTGGCATTTGAAACTGAAAGACAATAATGTTACTGTATCTTGAAATGTTAATAAACTCATGTATATTTTATTACATTTGACTGCATTGCTCTGCCAGACTCGGATGTCAATATTTGAACTTTTGCAGCGTAATGTACAACCTCAAGTGGCAGCCAAAACAGATAAACTTATGATTAAAGTCAAGTACAGTATGTAACATTCCAACTGTGTCTCTAGCAACCACCGGGATCGCCTCTTTATTTTAGGTGTGCATTACATTCAAGTGAATGCATTTCTCTCCCTCTCTCTCCCTCTCTCTCCCTCTCTCTCTCTCTCTCTCTCTCTCTCTCTCTCTCTAACTGTAAAGTAGGGACTCTATGTCACCTGCTTTGTCTTCATTACTCACTTGTACAGTTGTTGATGATGTGACATGACTTTTTTCTCAAAGCTACCAGAAAAATACAGTACATACACATCTAATCTAACTGAAGTGTACTTGTCATTCATTATGCACAGTTTATTTGAATTTGAGTTGTTTGTATTCTAACCCTTACTATGCAACCCTACATATTACAAGCCTCTTCTTAGAGACTTTTAATGGAAGAATAGCAAACCTCTGATCTCCCGATTAATATTTTTAAAATTCCACAGTATTATAC
>NC_139676.1:8824127-8884127 GCF_951799395.1 Argentina silus
TGTGGGTGTGTGTGTGTTTGTTTGTTTGCCGTGTTGTATTGTAGTGTGGTTGTATTGTAGTGTGTGTGTGTGTGTGCGTGTGTGTGTGTGCGCATGCGTGTGTGTGTGTGTGCGCGCATGCGTGTGTGTGTGTGTGTGTGCATGCATGTGTGTGTGTGTGTGTGTGTGTGTGTGTGTGTTAAGAAATGGCGGTGGGCAACCTCAGGATGCTCTGAGTGGGTGAGTTTATCGAGGATCTATTCTCTCCCACACTCCTTCGCTCGGACCGAGAGCAGGCCTTTTGATTTCCCTCGAGTGAGGAGGCTAGTTCTGATATCCTCTGGCAAAGTTTATCTCTCCAGCAAAGTAATGGTCAAAAATCAAGACATGCTGCCATAGATAATCACTCTAGAGAACAAGGCTGGTTTGAGAGGGATGATAGGCCGCAGCCAATCAATAGTTTGCAATACCATCTGCCAAAAGCACAATATTTTAACATTCTACCACCAAGAGATTTAAAACAAAATCTACATGTTTTAAAACTCTCGTCTAAACCTCACATTGACAAAGCTGCATGAGCATTTCTTTGGTTTAGGCTGTAGTGGCATTGCTTTAGATTCATCAACACAATCTGACAGTATGACTATCTTGAGATGAACAAGGTGCTCAACACTTCCACCAGATGGTGCACACTGACAGCCTTGTAATCAATGCATCTCATTAGTTCTTAACCATCCAAGATTGTTTCGCATTGTACAAGACTATTTTTTAATATCAAGTCAACCGTATGTGTGTGTGTGTGTGTGTGTACAGTATTCTAATAGTAGACAATCATTGTGGTATGTTTCATAGTTTACCCAGGGTTGCAATGATGTCATGAGATGACAGCTCTCCAGCTCTCCTTCCTCAGCCAGCCCATACAGCTGTTGTGACCAGCTGTGTCAGACAGAAACCCTTCTCTCCCTCTTGAGTGTGGCAACTTGTTAAATGGGCTGTAACACTCTCCATGATCTATGTGTGTCATGCAAGGGAGGCTGGTGGAGTTAGACATCGGAGGACAGGCTCATTGTAATGCATGGAATGGAATGAGTATCAAACATACAGTAAATGCAGGCTATTGTTAATGCATTATAAATAGGCCTACATGATGGTTTGTGGAAAACCTTGTTTTGCCAAATGTTGCTACTGTACCACAATTAAAATGAAAGAGAGCTTCAAGTTGTATCAAAAACATGTTTAATTGTTCAATAAATATAAATGTATATTCCATTTAAATAAGAAATCTCAATTCATAAATTAGATCATTCAAATAATTATATTTAGTGCTGTTGAGTGGAATGATTGCTTTGATCCCCACACTTATTTTCCACTTTCTCTTTCTGTCATTCTTTGTCTCTCTCCCTCTTGAATTCTCTCTCCCTCTCACCCTGCTTTTCTCTTCAGCTTGACAGTGTACGGTAAACGTTCCCAACATTCCTTCCTTGTGCGTGTTGCATGACATCCTGGACTCCCGCCCAGCAGGTTTTTCCGACGGGTTTTCCCTTCTCTTCTTCTCTGTGACTTTCACTGTGGTTGTTTCTTCACTCTGTTCAGACACTTCATCTTCTGGTTCTCATCCCTGTCGATTCTATTTAGGTGAGAAGAAGAAGAATCAAGGTTAGGATTGATGAGCACTGTGGTGATACATACTGTATGGTGGTGTTGAACTTGTAGCCTACAACTTGCCTGGAGTAAGTGTCATGTAGTAATGGAGTAATGTATGTTGTTTAGCCTGATTCTGGAGCAAATCAGAGGAGGCTGGTGGAGGTAGAAATTGGAAGACAGGATCGTTGTAATGCATGGAATGTAATGGGGAATGGTATTAAACACAAGTGTTTGTTACCATTCCTCATTCCGTGTTTGATACCATTCCTCATTCCGTTCCATGCATTACATTAAGCCCTTTCTCCAATTTCCACCTCCACCAGCCTCCCCTGGAGCACATGGTGTTGTACTATATGTGTGAACTGTAATTCTAACATTGTGGCATATTCTTGCTTTAACATTGGGTCTATATGTTGTTAGACAGGACTGTACCACATAAGGGTAGAGTGATGAGGATCATTATTTGTATTTCCATACAAGAACATGAACATGTTTATGCTCTAAAACTATTTTTCTTATTGAGGATAATAAAACATGTTTTCTGTGTTTCTATCTAAAAACAGATGCTTGATAATGAGGATGTTGATGGTGATGATTTGGGTTATTTGTCTTACCTGTTCCAGCACATGAGAAATGCTTTGGCCAGCTTTCCAACAGTGTTCAAACAACGCCTGGAATTGTCTTTCTCCAGAGTAACACTGAAAAGGAAGAAGGAAAGGAAACCGATATTGATTAATGATTTCATTATATCAATTAATGCAATGATTGTTATAGGCCATCACTGGAATGAGGCAATTAAATAATTACTGTCTGAAAATGTCCCATAGACCATTGATAAACAGATACTTACATGACTTCAGTATGTCCGCAGTTAGGCCCCTTTTCGTTGATTTGAAAATCAACAATGGTTTCTGGAGTGAACTTGATCGTTCCCTCACATAAACACCTGGCGCCAGGAATGAACTGAGCTGGAAGGAGAGAGATACAGAAAGCAGTTAGCATACGCACACCTTCTGCGACAAAGAACGTGTTTTAGTCTTTTAGCGTTCTAAATTAGAACTGTGATAAAAGTGTACTGGAGTGCTTTCTAGGGCAATGCATTTGACAGTTGTAAAATGGTCTGAGAAAAATATACCAAAAATACACCAAATATACCAAATAACTGCACTTTTTTCTACAATGGTTGATGCAGCATGACCTCAGAACATATAGTTGTCACTGCTGCACACACAGGTGTCACTACAAAGTCTCTAGCCAGAGGCCAGAGAACTGTAACTAATTAATTCATTAAACAGACTAATTACTAATACAATGAAACACACATATCTTCTCTGGTAAAGCATGCATAGCCCCTTCATGTTAAAAAAAAAAACCCTGTTACATTGAAATTAACAACTGTGAAAGCTTACCGTTATAGAGCTGAATGCAAACAGCCAAAACTACCCAGAGAAAGCAGGCTTTTGATGAGACCATCTTTAGGCTGAGCAGTGAGAGTTGAGGAGAGAGTGCTGTAAGATCCACTTGAAGTGAATGTGAAAGTGAAGAGAAAGTTCAAAAGTCCGCTTTTTATACACGGCATGAGTGGGTTTTCCCAAATCCCATGCTTTTTCCGGGCAGTCAAGACAGCTGGAATTTGGCATTTCCAGCCACCCCAGAGACATTCAGGAATGCAAACTGTGTGCGGTCAGAGGGGGGGGGCGGGCTGAGGCAGTGATACAGTGGTGAGTGGTTGAGTCAGGAGTGGATTGTGATGATGTATGTTTAAGTGGCTTATTCGCTGCACTAACTCCGCTAACCTGTTATTATTAATGAAACTGTGAAGTCTGTCTTGAATTAGTAGTGAGTTGGAGAGATGCCTGCTGCTAATGATTCCCTCTTTCGGAAGTTCAATCCATGACATGACTGTTGTGCTGGGGTCAGGGGTCAGGGGTCAGGGTGTCCAAACAATTGATGTACTGGAAAAGGGTCTGACATTACAAAAACAGAGACTTCACCTGAAATCTTCTTGCGTGGAAATACGATTTCAGCTGACAGCCAGGTCAGCTGACACAGAAGCGTCATGATGACGGTATGACCAGTCATACACTCAGCTGTGGCACCACCTGTAACCGGAGAACACCCCAGGGAAGCAAGTCAACACCAAGTCAACACCACTAAACCCGCCACACACACACACACACACACACACATGCACACACACACACACGCTTGAGCATATGGAAATGATCATGACAGTGGTGAATAATAAAAGAACACTCAGGATGTGTCTGGTTTTTATGGTCAACTGTCCAAAACTGTGTTTTCGGTTTGACACAGTGACACAGTATTACTATAACTCCAGATGATTCTCAGGAATGCATGGAAGAGAAGACAAACAAGATCAGTATCTTTGTCTATAGCATGTTGTCTTGTAGCTACAGTAAAACCGTGTGTTTATATGATTAAGTACTTAATAATTTACAGTGTAATTACAATGTAGGTACATGTTAATACATATGATTTACTGTGCAACCGTCCTGTATGTGGTAAATTATCGATTATCAATTATGATTATTGTCATTTGACCCATAATTACTCTCACTACCTCCTCCATTCATACAATTATGTTACACAGCTAATGAATAATAGTCTGTGATAACCACGGATCGTAACTGACGTAAGCGAGGGCTGGGTTCTCATGATACAGCAGATCCTCATATCAGGTTAGCCGACCACCATACACGACTGTTACACAATATCTTGGCAATGACTAAGCCATTTCACCAGAACATAACCCAATGTATTTTTTTGATCATTTTGTGGTCATAGTGTTAGTCAGCCATATTGTTGGTACTTGCAATGTGTCAGTAGAATTGTGTCAGTGGAGAGCGGGCCTCCCTTGTGGACCACAGCCCAAGACATAATCCCACTGGAACCTTCTGCCGGGGCTTTCCACTCTCTTACAGAAACAGAAACTTAAGGAAGCGTCCAGCTGAGCATAGAGCAGACAAAGAGACTAGACACAGTTTATAACAAGATCAGATAAGATAAGTTCAGTGTGAATCATTTAATGACTAATTGGTAACAATACTTGTTTTCCATGTTAGATTTTAATCATGTTGATCTCACAAACAATAGACATTTACAGATAAATAATTGCATGGTACTTTACAAAACTGCTTTACAGCAAAGCTTTACAAAAACTTCATCATTGCAACTTGGATATTCATAGAAAAATTAAGGTGGTATTAATTTGGGGGCAATCTGGGTCACCCTACCCCTTCTTCCCACACTCCTCTCCTTTGTCACCCATTGCGAGGGTCAAAGAATACAGAGGAGTCAAGTGACTACGTTAAATCAACGTCCACAAATCATCCCTCGCCACCTCATCCACAACACCCATGATGAGTTAATCCTGTAATCCAGACTTTGCACAGGGCAGAAATTGTTCACAGGTTGTGGCCTTCTTCAAAGCTTCTCAAGCTCAAGCCTGGGACTTTCCTGCTCAAGGCAACCCAGCAAACTGGCCCTGTGCAAACAACCAATCCACAGGGTCTTGAGCGTGTTGCCTCAAGGTCCTGGAGTCTGATTTGTGGGCAACAGTGAGTGACACATCCGACGGACCAATGGGGACCCAGGGGGCATAGGCCAAGAATGAGTGATAGGGCACCACTGGAGCAAACATAGGAGCAGAGGTGGGACATCCTCCAGCAGGCTGGGAGCCCCGACGACTCATCCATCTTCGGTGCCCTCGGAGTGGGCCGTGGAGCGGGTACGGGGCGGACTGGGAGAGTTCTTTGATGGAGTCCACATACTCCGCCATAGAATGGGTGGGGTGCTCGGGGTTCCCGTCCTCCAGCTGTCCCTCCTGCATCTCACTGATGGTGGGTAACAGATCGATGGTGCAGGTCAGGCGCCTGGGTCTCATCCTGTCAAGGGACAAGGAACAGACATTGATGTACAGCACAGTAGACCATCTTTTCCCTTCAACTATGGAGATCCCAGTCCTAATGAAACTGTTCTCTCTGATGTCATCCTTTGAGTGAATATACACTGTACTGTACATTCCCACTCATATTATTTATTAAAAACCAAAAGCTATGTTTTAAGTGAGAAATTACGGCTTGTCAAAAGCCGCAAAAGATGAGCACCACCACCGATAGCTTCACCAATACACTAACAAGGTTTTCCAGCACACAGCTTTGATACCTGCGATAGTGCTGTATGTTGGTCTATTTATGGCCTGAACCGAGCTACCATTGAAAATCCCAGATTTGCCTTGGGGTTTTTTTGAGAGAAGGTCGGAGGAGCTTTGAAGCATCCTAAGCAACTTGCCCGGTGGTGAACATGTTTAAAGTACAGTAGACCAACATACAGCACTGCAACAGATGTCAAAGCTGAAGGGTGCAAAAATGATGATGGAAAACCTTGTTAGTGCATCTGTGAAGTTATGGGTGGTGGTTTACTCAATATTGTTCATCATTCAATGGATCATATGTTAGAAAAGACATTTGAGGACATTTCGCAACAGCATAAGAGTAATGAAAAGCAAAGGACGCACACACATCCTCTCTGGTGAAAAGGGACGAGTTGAAACTTTGAGGTTTCTCTGAGAGGATTTTGGCATGTTATTTCAACAGTACTAAGTGCAGTCGGAATCCTGTCTATTGGAGAGGGCGCTGCTAACATTTAGCCTCTGCTTGCGCTAGCAAAGTGGAGAACAGAGAACCAGAGAAGCTTTCACTCCTGGCCTACGAGGCCAACTCGGGGTAAGATGACTTTTCACCTTGAAAAGTCACCTTAACATGAAAAAAGGCTGAATCATCCCTTTGATCCCTTTGAATCGTCCCTGAATCATTCCCTGATACTTCCTCTTCAACCATGGGTGTTTGGCCCGACCCAAAAAAACCCTCAAACAACACAAACACACTCACCTTTGTTGTTTATGCAGTGTCTCCAAGTGTATGAAGGTTTCCTGATATTTCTGAACACCAGCGCTCCCCCTGCACGTATTACTGTGCAACTCCACTGTGCTGTGTGTTGGGTATACAACAGGTACGCTGTGAGACACTGAGAGGTTGAGCCTGGAGGCTGTACGGCTATTTGGAGATTAGTGCATCAGGTGGGAGCTTTATGCCGCATTAGTGCAGAGTAGGTTAATAGATCTAAGTATAGCTCTTAGCACAGAAGTGCTCTCATTCTGCTTGGTTAAGAGAGAGAAAGAGAGTGTGTGTGTGTGTGCGTGCGTGTGTGTGTGTGTGTATTTGTGGGCAACCCTGTGATTGTGTGTGCAAATATTGACAAGCAAGCACTTTTTTTATTCATCATATTATAAGGCATAATTCTCATAGCAATTGATAGAAAAGGAAGAATCCTATTTGTCACATTAGGGCTAAACCCACCTAAAAATCTAAGTGATAATACAAAAGAAAGAATGCTTTGATAGGTGGTAGGTTGGGGGTGGCAGAGGGCATATAACCAAGACTTGGTTAATCTGTTGAATCTGCTTTGGGACAATTTTGACAGAAATGCTTTTAGTGGTTAATTCTTGTTGCTAATGTTTGCTAAACCTTCCCTGAACAACTTACACTTTGAAACTATTCCTAACCTTAACCCTAACCCTAACCACCATCCCTAACCCTAACCCTAACCCTAACCCTAACCCTTACCTTAACCAATTCAAGTTAATACCTAATGCTGCCTAACTGTGTACTGTAAGTCATTGTTCAGGAGCATGAAGTGGACGTTATTTTTTCAACGGGATGTCGATTCCTATCAATATAATTTGATCTCATTGCATTGACACTTAACTTCTGTGTCGAGGTTGAGGTTAAATCAATACAGGAAGATGATGCTGAGTAAGTTCCTAATTGGCTTAGGCATGTGTGTGTGTGTGTGTGTGTGTGTGTGTGTGTGTGTGTGCGCACGTGTGTGCGCACGTGTGTGTGCGTGTGTGTGCGCACGTGTGTGTGTGCGTACGTGTGTGTGTGTGCACGTGTGTGCGCACGTGTGTGTGCGTGTGTGTGCGCACGTGTGTGTGTGCGTACGTGTGTGTGTGTGCATGTGTGTGTGTGCGTGTGTGTGTGTGTGCGCACGTGTGTGCGCACGTGTGTGTGTGTGTGTGTGTGCGTACGTGTGTGTGTGCATGTGTGTGTGTGTGTGTGTGTGTGTGTGTGTGTGTGTGTGTGCGTGTGTGTGTGTGTGCGTGTGTGTGTGTGCGTGTGTGTGTGTGTGTGTGCGCACGTGTGTGCGCACGTGTGTGTGTGTGTGCGTACGTGTGTGTGTGTGCATGTGTGTGTGTGTGTGTGTGTGTGTGTGTGTGTGTGTGTGTGTGTGTGTGTGTGTGTGTGTGTGTGCGTGTGTGTGGGTGTGTGTGTGACTAAGCCTATGATAAGGGCATATTTACCGGATTTCTGTCTCTCTGGTCATGTCTGGGAAGGAATGGTCAGCTGTATGCTCCCTTTCTGTGACTCATGTTCTTGCCTTTTCAATTCATAGAATTCCTACGGTTTCCCAATTATGAAACAGAAGTAAAAGTAAAATACTGTAAAATAGCAAAATAGCTACTGAAAAAGAGAAATCGCCAAATAAAACATTCAGATGGAGTGTTTGAAATGACACTGATGTGACTAAGATGATAATTCGAACATTCTTAAAACCGTTGAAGTATAAGACGAGCCAAGATCAAGGGCTGGATGAAAGACCTTCATTTGCAAGCCTTCACCGAAATCATACGTTGACATTAGCCTTGGCTTTTAATGTTGAGGCCGATGATGTCTAATTGGCTCACTCACCCAATCCAGTCCCTTTGATATTTACTTCACAGCCAGTGAATGAGCATAATGGGTTTAGAATGTTCCCCATGTTGTCAACAAGCTTCGTCATAAGATATAGTATGATGTCATCAGCATGTAATGATATGTGGGGTGCAAGATATCCCACGCCTACATAGGCCCGGGCTCACCTGATTTAATGCTGCAAAGGGGTAGGCTGCAATTGAATCTCTACCTACAGTATTTTCCACCGTAAAAGACCCATCTCTCTGAACTCCTCCTCCTCAGACCTCTCCACCCCCGAACACCCTATTGTACATTACCTGAACTTGAGAAAAAAAGGAAACCGTTAGGCACTGTGACTGCCGATGGCACTTTTTTCTTATCGAAGGTTTCACATAGGATGACTGATGTACTGTATAGATGATTCACTCACTTAGACAAATGTACTTATTGTAAGTCGCTAAAACAATAAAAGTGTGTGCTGAATGACTTAAATATAAAAAAATAAATAATTAAAAAACGCTGAAATAGGTTTGCAAGGTGTGCGACACCAGTCCAATGGATACCCTTTGACAGTGTTGACAACTAATACAGTCCCAATCCCTTAATAACCATCAGTGAGGCTGTAGCTATATGCTAATCGCTAACTTTGCTGTACTAGTTTGGGTCGCGGTCTGTTAAGCCATATGACTGTTTTGCCCCTCTCTACTTTTGTGTGGGCTGACCGAGCTGTGATGAGGAACAGAGCTGTGTAGAGTAAGGCAACAATAACAACACCACAGCCGAACGGTCGGTTGCAACCGTGTCCACAGTGTGCCCACAAAGTCCTGACTAAGGCAAGTTTCATAATTCTAAGAAACTAGAAAAACGAGGGCTGAAACTAAGAATACTGGTCAAAGCACTTTTGGTTTGGTGTTGTTTATCTTAACGCTTTACTGTTCAGTGTTTAAGTCTCTCAAGATGATGGAAAGTGAAGGTAAAAAAAAAAAAAAATGCTCTGGGGTTTGTTTAATGAATTTAGGTGCATCTACTGTAGATGATATAAGTTTATTTGGTTTACAGGTTTTGATAATGCATTACTCTTTTTTTTAAATTGTATTTTTATGGTTTAAATTTGCTACTCGAGGTAGTAGGTTGAGGCCCAGAGGACCAGGTTTGTCTCTGGCCTGGTATGCTCTGTCAGCATTTATTGTATTAGACCATCTCCCAGTGTTCTCTATATAGCCTTCAAGGTCAAAGGGGTTTTATATAGAGTACACTGCAGTATAGACAACTTTGTAGGAAGCTCCTGGCTGACAGATAGTCTCTGCTGTACATGCTGGTAACACCTTACATGCCGTCGCTCTACCCATGTGTCGTAACAATGTAATAACTCTGGTAACGACATAGTATTAGCATGTTGTTACATAGCACTTCAGTGATTGCTTTTTATTGTAATTACAAAGTAATTCAGCTGTGCATTATGGGTTGTCAAAAGAAGTGAAACAAGGGACAGTTCTTATTCAACCTTATACAAAGCATTTCTTTTCAGGCATGAGTTGCATTCAAAACATTACCTAGACACAGTTCGAAATAAAAGAGGTTAGTCATGCATATTCTAGCATTCATTCGTTTTTTCAAAGAGAACCAATGGTCTAGTACACTGTTTCCAGTTGCACAATGCACATGAAATATGCACAAGGTAAGTGGCATGTGTAAACTTGTCGTTTCAGCATGACCCACAGGCCAGAAACCTTCAAGGCATCTTATTTTCTGTGAAGTCATTTGTTTGCACCTCAATGGCGCCTCTGGTATATTGCCCCACTGGTCTGAAACTCTTACGGGAATTGGTGGGGTTGCATAGAACTTAATCAACATCAGTGCAACTTCGATATGAATCTGGGAACTCTGACTCATCTGCTTCTGAGACACAAATTGACCTACTGTGTTCTGTCGAAACAATTTAGACTGGTGGCCGGGTCTATCTATTTGAATCTTAATTTCACTCTCTCATAGAGATGTATTCAATCATATTCAGATTTTCATTAGACTTGTCCAAACTGCATGCTTAAAAATGTAAGGTCATAATATAGGCCTACAAGATCTTAGATTTATCTGTTTTTTAGGTCACTGGTGAGCAGCAGGACTGGCTTTTAAAAGAGGACAGTTGATGATGACAATGATGATGATGATGATGAGTAGTAGTAGTAGTAGTAGTTTACGGATATATCAGTTCAATACAGTGTTGCAGTGTTTCCTAATAGCAAACCCTTCAACATAAAGGTAAACCCGTTAACAACTAACAGTCTGTTTTTCTTCTAACAAGGCCAGGCTAATAGGTCACTGGTGAGCAGCAGGGCTGGCTTTTGATACATTGTGGCTTAACCTAGATGATTATTATGATTATTATGATTATGATTATGATTATTATTATTATTATTGTTATTATTATTATTACTGTTGTTTACATGTAGCCTTTTAGTCAGAATGATGCACCAAATGTAAGTGTATGACACTTGTGGTAAAGAACAAGGGTACCTAAATAGAGAGATTACAACAGTGTTCCACTTGTACGATCGGCTTCCTGTTTACGTTGAATCTCCTTAGGAGGCCTGGTGCCACCTCGTTAACCTGCATGGGGTAAGCAGGTGTGTACTTAGCCGCTGCTCCTGTTGTGTCGCTTTCTGCAGCACATTTCTGCATCAACAGAACCACAAGTAAACAAAATCGATTCAGGCCATAGTCTAAAATAGAACCTTCTGCGGGTGGAAATGAGCAGGTGGTAACAGAATGATCAGGTGTTGGTCACACAGGTATTATGAAGGGTGAACGTGTTTGGGATTAACTTGTGGTAATTGGATTGGGCCCAAAGGTGCTACCAGTTCATTACAAGCGTTCCTTCCAATGCCTTTCTTACGGTCATTAGTGTCTACAGTTTTACTGACAGGTTGATGTAAGGGTTGATAATGATGATGTTTTAACCTTTCCGGGGACTAACAATGAAAATGTGTTTTATTGCTGACTCTGTCACATTTATATTACTCAGACTACTGGAATGTGGATTTCTAATGGGTGTATTTTATTGCTAAATCCATAGTTCTTTCCAAAGATGTTGAACAGTACACAGATCTAACCAAGATGATCTTTATATGGATCTACAGTACGTACCAGAAGACTCTGCTGCCATCTGTTGGTAACCTGAACAAAAATACTCAAAAGTGCCAAATTATTCTGTGGCTGTGATCCATGATCAGCTGGGATCCATTCTATTGATCCAAGAATTGAAAGGTGCCACTTATTGTCAGTGAGGATGATTCTTGTATTGGGGTTTCAATTCACCTCCTGAATCGACTTTGTCGTTGGAATTGTGAACTGTAATTTAACCCAACCTTGGCTCCAAGACAAGTACAGTACACAACAAACGTAATGAGAGTGATTGTGACAAAGTTTTCCATTTGAAAAACGAAATGTTCCGTCATAATAGATCTGTTCCGAACACTCGGTTCAGATAACTCATTATAGAAGGTAAAACATGCTCAATAAATGGCGCAGTACTGTCACAATAATTACAATTATTGTAGGTATTAGACACTAGAGGGCAGTGTTGTTAATAACTTAGGATCACGTGTTGGCTCACGATCATTCCTCAGGTTGACATAATAACCGAGGATCAACAATGATTAAGTTTAGCCAACTTTGTGACTTTAACCACCATCAACTCATATTATCGCATACTTGATCTAATATTTGTAATGTATGTCTACGACTATTATATAATGCATTTGAAAGTTAGGTGTTCCTATAAAAAATACAGTAAGGATGTCCAAGTTGAATACTCAACTCTGATAACCCTGTTTATCCTATTTTGTAACAGTTTATTCAATTGATACTGAAGTGAAATGTTGATTAAATGAGGTACACAATTAAACATTGAAAGTTTCCCACATATGACACTCTCAATCTAGCTCACACTTAGCTTGGTACACACACACACACACACGCACACACACACACACACACACACACACACACACGCACACACACACACACACACACACACACACACACACACACACAAACACCCTCTTACCCCTCCCCTTACAATCCTAAGACCATAACCTAATTGATTCTCATTTTCATTGTTTTCACCCCGGGTTCGTCTCTCTTCCCAGCTAACAACAAAACCAGAGCAGGGCAGCAGTCTGCTCTTTCACACTGTGCAGATGACATGACGGTCCTCATAAAGAGGAAGAAATAGAGGGTCCACTTTGAAGTCACTCCCCCGCAAAGTAAAGGTCAAAATAATAAATGTAGGCCCAATTGAAGGGTATGCAGGGGGGGACAAAGGGGGGCGATTGTTGAATTTTTGGTCGGGCAGTCCCCAAAGGCATGATGAATTCATAGAATCAGGCATAACTAAAGACGACACAGCATGGGTCCTCTCAGGAAGAAAGGATTGTTTTACTCAGCAGACAGGGTTGGCTCCTGCATCCTACTCACTTTCTACCCCATCAGTCTCTCTGGCTTTTCTCTCTCTCTCTCTCCCTCTCTCTCTCTCTCTCTCTCTCTCACACTCATGCACACTCACACTCACTTACACAATCTCACACACGCACACAGACACACACAGACACAGACAGACATGCACACACACACACACACACACACATACACACACATGCATCTACATCTGCATCTGCATCTGCATCTGCATCTGCATCACCTCCTCAACTCTCTTCAAAGGGCGAAATTAGAGTCATGGATACAAACCATTGATGATTCCAAACCCATCCAGCCTCCATCAGCAGCAGCTGCTGCATGTCACTGCATTGGTATTGTTGCTCACAGCAAGGCCCTTTATTTGTGACTATAGATTTGGAGTAACTATAATAGGCATAGTTTGAAGGTCTCAGGCCTAAATGGAAAGAACAGTTTGGTGGAAGAAGTTGGGCAAACGAGTTTGACCAGATTAAAACAATAACAAAAAGCTGATTTCAAACTAAACAAATTCATCATTTCAGGTGTAAGATCATTGTATTCATCTGTGATGACATTTCCACAACAACAACTCTGAAACATCTATTATCAAGATCACAAAACGGATATAGCCTACCATTTCTCTGTCATCTATTTGATAACATTTTGTAATCATCAAATATTTCATGAACATTTTTTGTGTGATTCAATAACATATTTTTTCTCCCATGTGAAAAGTCCATAAACTTCACAGCACCTCTTCTTGCAATGGCATACCATATGAGGTGACGATCTCCCTTAGAAACCCCATATTCTACGACTAATACAATATTCATCTTCTCAAATATGATATGATGTGGAAAAAAAACATTCCATGTGCTTTATCAATCATTCCCCGACCATCTCAAACCAGGTTTATTCTATTGCGCATCGTCTTGAGGCGCCAATTTCCTCTGGAGGATGCAAAGAGTACCGAATTACATGCGCAATCCTGCCGTGAATCACACATCACCACGGTAACCGATGATCGCCGCTCTCTGTGCTTTTCCCGTAAACATCCGTGGCTGAACCCTACCCACCATCCCCGCAAGCGAATCCTCAGTAAGTTGTTATTCTGCTTTTGTTCATGTAGACTTTCAATGATTTATTAATTTTGGTAGTTTATGTTGGCCAATAGTATGGATGTATTGGATAGACGACAGTGCGCCAGGTTGAAATAAATCAGGACATTTTACAAATGAAATGATTCGATGGTCACTGAAAACAATGAAAGCATAGCCTATGAACAATGTAAAAACGACAGATTGCTCATACCTGTGTCTTATATATGCCTACTGATAATGCCTAGTTATTGTATTGATATGTTGACGGAGCCTCTCGCTGTCAATAATATTCGTTTCGGTGAGGGTTTGAATTAACATGGTCTTCTGATTTCCTATAAGACATAGTAATTTTGCACAAATATATAGGTATTCACATTTGCTTTTGTCGAATCCTTGAATTTCAGTTATTAACAAATTCAAATGTCCCTGTATGAAGCTGTAATGTAGATGAATATGTAAAGGGCAGCTCGCAGCGGTGTAGGGGTTGTGCGGTAAGGTTAGGTTCTAGGTTATTGATTTGATGCTTGTCGAAGGGAATTGAAGGAGGATGGTGTTTTGATGGTGCTATCTTTCATCAGATGTGATTGTGTCTTGTTTGTTTTATGAACGTTTGCTTGACGTTTTGTGCCTATCCATATCTGCTCGCCGCAGCAAACGCACTCTTTTCAATGCAGCAAGTTCAGAAATGCTTGACTGGTGAACCCTGAAGAACTAACGTACTGTGCCCACATACTGTAAACAATTTCTTGTAGAATCGGAACGGATTCAAATTAGAGAAAAGGATAAAAACAAGCATAACATAGCATTGAAATTATAGGTATAGTCTGACCGTGAAACAGTCTGTTTCATTACTCATATGCATTCACACGCATCCCTTGTTTATTAGTAGAACAACAGATGTGACAGCAATCCTCTCGGCTCCATTAGGCATTGACGTAGCGTCAATCATCGCACCCACTCCCACTCCCACTCCCACTCTCTACTCCCACGGGAGCTGAAGGTGGTGGACAGCACAGATGACAAGATTGGTCATTCCAACCCACTCCTCACACTGTAGGCTACAACACTACTCCAGGAAGTTGTCCTCAACTACAGATTTATCAGATCACCTAACCCTAAAATCCTTATTTTAACGGTTATATAGGGATGAAACAATAAAATATAAGACTATATTTTACACTTCCTGAACACTTTGTTAGGAACACTATACTAATACTGGGTAGGGCCTCCCTTTGCTCTCAAAACAGCCTCAATTCTTCGTGGCATTGATTCCACAAGATGTTAGAAACATTACTTTGAGATTCTGGTCCATGATGACATCACACAATTCCTGCAGATTTTTCAGGTGCACTTTCAAGCTGTGATTCTCCCGTTCTACCACATCCCAAAGGTGTTCTATTGGATTCAGATCCGGTGACTGGGAAGGCCACTGAAGAACACTGAACTCATTGTCATGTGCATGAAACCAGTTTGAGACGACTTTTGCTTTGTGACATGGTGCATTATCATGCTGGAAGTAGCCATTAGAAGATGGGTAAACTGTGGGCATGAAGGGATGCACATGGTCAGCAACAATACTCAAATAGGCTGTGGCATTCAGGCGATGATTGATTGGTATTAACGGGCCCAAAGTGTGCCAAGAAAACATTCCCCACACCATTACACCCCCTCCACCATGAGAAGGTGTACAGGTGTTCCTAATAAAGTGTTAAGTGAATGTGTATATATATATATATATATATATATATATATATATATATATATATATATATATATATATATGTATATATATATATATATATGTATATGTATGACTGATATATATATATATATATATATATATGTATGACTGATGCACAGTGTATTATATTAGTCATCTTCTTCCCGCTCGCAATAGCAGCAACACAGTAATCATGTTAATGGACCCTGCGAGTCACCGATCTTTGCCCCCTCTGTACGCATCATCAACATGAGTCATCATCATTACAGGAGACCGCAGGGGTGAGATGGGAAATGGTGTTGTGTTACAGCGTGAACTAGCTAAGTGACTCCTCACCTTGTATCTCCAGATTTAGATGCTCTATTGATCCGGGAGGGTACTGTAGCGCTGTTGCTGTTTTTTGTTGAGACAGATATAAAGGAAATGTACCGATACCATCGAGGGTCTGTTTTGTGCATCGAGAAGTTGGATACTACTTCAAAACATATAATCACATGCTTGATAATCTCTGTTGCCGTCTTGCTCAACTAGCCCTCTGCACAAGTGTAACAACAGCCATGTCTGTTGGGATTACCTTGGGATTACAGTAGAATAAATGCTGTAGACGTCACCAACTGAAACATCATGAATATGTCAACATTGTGCACGCACACACGCACGCACGCACGCGCACACATACACACGCACGCACGCACGCATGCATGCGCACACATACACACACACACACACACACACACACACACACCTAGACACCTCATAAAGGATAGGCCACTGTAGTGTTCTTAACAACATCTCTCTCTCTTCACAAAGAGCCCCTCGATAGCACACAAGGACAAACTTTCCCTCAGGGCCATTTGAAAAACACTCTCAGCGTAGTAATCATAATCAATGCTAACATTACCTTCACCTCCAGAGCGACATTAGTCGAGCTACTACTCCCTCTCGACTGCCCTCTGATCACGCAGTGAAAACTATCACCAGTGACTGAGCTTGTCTGAGCTGTGTTACCCAGTGTTTTATCCACCGCTGTCTCTATGCAGGTCCTACAGACAGAACAGGCAGGCAGACATGGTGAAGCTGGGCAGCAACCTGGCTGATAAGCTGGACAAGGAGCTATCTATGGACGATGGCTTTGATAACATCCCCCTCATTACGCCTCTGGAGGTGAATCAGCTCCAACAGCCATTTCCAGACAAGGTAAGTAACTCACGTGTGTGTGTGTGTGTGTGTGTGTGTGTGTGTGTGTGTGTGTGTGTGTGTGTGTGTGTGTGTGTGTGTGTGTGTGTGTGAGTGTGTGTGTGTGTGTGAGTGTGTGTGTCATCTGCGAGAGCCATGTCAACATGATTCTATTACACATGTTCAATACCACGTATCGGGGTATCACACCTCTGGACAAAACAGCCTGAATTCCCACTGCTGTTCGTTGCCTTGCTTTCCTTGTTATCCCGAGGCCACAGGGTACTCCAGTGTCAACCCACACCGCCAAACAACCTTTTACAATACGTATTAGAATACTCCCAGAGAAACACTGTGCTGTTTAATGATAAGGCAGCGCAGTTCCAGACCAGCGATCCGAGAATACAAGCGTCTATGCTGCTCCTCCTGCAGGTAATCGTGAAGACGACCACAGAGTACCAGCTGCAGCAGCAGAAGAAGAAAAAGAAGTTGTACGTGCCCGGAATCAAGAAACTGAACATAAACCTCTACGACGACGTATCTGAGAAGGTCAAGGTAATTCTTATCAGGGATAAGTTGTGCCGTTATTGAGTTAGTACTTTGCAGGCTGTTATGGCTGTGGTCCATGACTTGACGGTTCTCTGTGTGTGTGTGTGTGTGTGTGTGTGTGTGTGTGTGTGTGTGTGTGTGTGTGCGTGTGTGCGTCTGTGCGTATGTGTGTGTATGTGTGTCCCAGCTTACAGGCCTGATCCTCATCACTCTTGCATTCCTGGCTTGCCTTCTTCTCCTGGTCATGTACAAGGCTCTGTGGTTTGACCAGCTTACCTGCCCAGAGGGCTTCGTTCTCAAGGTGAGCATACACACACACACACACGCACACACACACACACACACACACACACACACACACACACACACACGCACACAAACAGTCCAACACAGGCAAATTATGCAGTGCAGAGAAAAACAAGCTCCTGCAGCTTTTGAAAGGCCACAGTGCTTATCATCCAGTCACAATTACCGCCTAATGCACCCGCTTCAAGGGTACTTACATACTGTACTGTCTGGGCTGACATTTTGTTTACAGCACATTCTCACACACGCCGGAGAATTTCAAAAGGATTCTCCCGCCCGTCTCCGCAACATTGACCTATTATCTCCCAGTGACACATTGGAAGCGTTGCGTTCTCTCAGGCATCTCCACGCCGGTTGCTTAAAGAGCTATCTTTAAAAAAGAGAGAGAGAAAAAAAAAAAGGAGGCCTCTTTTTTGGTCAGGCAGAGATTGGGACGCCCGCCTCCTGTGAATCGGAGGAGTCTTTAATTAGGGCTTGAGCGTGACTAAACTGTGATTAAAGGCTTAAGAGGAGGAGGTGGGGAGGAGGGAAGAGGGGGGCCTTCCGGCGAATGCTTTTGATGTCGACGGTTACAGTGTTGCTCTCAGCGTTTTTCCGCTAATGTGTTTTTTGGGAGACATGAAAAGAGGAGCGAAAATTGAGGGTGGCGTTCACAGTCTTCATTTGGAGCGCGTACACTCCATATTTGTGAGCTGGCTTCTCACAATAAGGGGAGGTTAGCTAGTCTGTCGTTGATTTCTCCCCTCGGGGGTACGTTCAGGAGGCCAACACTGTCCAGGAGACACACTTTAAGCAGCTGTTCTCATGGAGAGATTGATTGAACTGGAAGTGGAGATAGCTTTTTTCCCCCTTACAGTGCACAGCATTTCTTTCTTTATGAACTGAAACTCGTGTATCATATCTAATGAGACAAAGTAAGTATAGGCCTCTGACATATTAAAATGGGAATTTGGGATTTAAACAATAACAAAGCGGTCTCCCTGCCACTTTTTTTCTAAATAGCTGAGGGATGGGGCTGGAAAATCTTTACCGCTCTCAAAATTATAGATGGAGCTATGGATGCCATGACTGACTACCCATGAGATCAAAATGATAGTTTTAACCATGTTTTAAATCTACACAGTGTTTGTATACAATGACATTGTTTGCAAAGAATGTTGTTAAACAAGCGTGTATTTTGGGGGTTCTGATGTGGTAAGATAGTTGGACGAAGATGAAGCATTTGTAAGTTATATTCTTCAAGAATCAATGACAAAAGTAAAAAAAAAAATAGATGTACCAATTACAGATTGCCCCTTTAAGCAGGATGCTGAAGCTCTGACATCCTATGGTCTGATAAAAATGAATCACCATTTCACTACTTGACTGGAAGACCATCATCATCATCATCATCATCATCATCATCATCATCAGCATCTACTGTACCTACCTCCCATTGATCATAAGCATTCTCCATGATTAACCCTAACCTCCATCCACTTGATCCCCTATCTATCCCATCATCAACCCCCGAACCTCCACCTTCCTGTCCCCCTAACTCATCATCAGCCCCCGAACCTCCACCCTCCTGTTCCTCTACTTGCCCTATCACTAACCCTACCCTCCACCCTCCTGCCTCCCTACCTACCCCCTCACTAACCCTACCCTCCACCCTCCTGTCCCCCCTACCTACCCCCTCACTAACCCTACCCTCCACCCTCCTGTCCCCCCTAACCCTACCCTCCACCCTCCTGCCTCCCTACCTACCCCCTCACTATCCCTACCCTCCACCCTCCTGCCCCCCTACCTACCCCCTCACTAACCCTACACTCCACCTTCCTGCCCCCCTACCTACCCCCTCACTAACCCTACCCTCCACCCTCCTGCCCCCCTACCTACCCCCTCACTAACCCTACCCTCCACCCTCCTGCCCCCCTACCTACCCCCTCACTAACCCTACCCTCCACCCTCCTGTCCCCCCAGCATAAGCACTGCACCCCGGCAGCCCTGGAGATGTACTACACGGAGCAGCAGGACACGGACGCCCACGTCAGCGCCGGCGTGGCCGGAGGCACCGGCAGCCTCTACGCCGCCCTCGGACACCTCAACCAGGCCCGGAGGGCGGGGCCAGAGCTGCCGTCGCCTTGGTTACCCGTCATCAACGCCCTGAAGGAGGCCCAGAGGGCCAAAGAGGAGGCCAGTCACTCAAAGGAGTGAGGGATGGAGGGATGGGTGGATGGATGGAGGGATGGATGGAGGGGGACCCCAGAAGGAAGGGTTAGAAAGGGGGGTGTTAGCACTGGCGATACAGTGTACAGAGAAAGCTACGGTGTTTTGAGATAGTTGAACATGAGTTATTGTGGTTGACACTGTAAGATGTTTGGTCCTGTACATGTACAGTTGGTGTCTGCGAATGTGCCTGATCTGCAGTAATATTAATCTATGACTTGATGAGGGCCCCGTCTTGTGCATTCTACATTGTGTGTGTGTGTGTGTGTGTGTGTGTGTGTGTGTACATGACCTGTGTGTGTGCGTGCGTGCGTGCGTGCGTGCCTGCATGCTTGACGGTTCTGTGTGTGTGTGTGTGTGTGTGTGAGTGTGTGTGTGTCTGTGTGTGTGTGTGTGTGTGTGTGTGTGTGTGTGTGTGTGTGTGTGTGTGTACATGACCTGTGTATGTGCGTGCATGCGTGCGTGCGTGCGTGCATGCTTGACAGTTCTGTGTGTGTGTGTGTGTGTGTGTGTGTATGTGTGTGTGTGTGTGTGTGTGTGCGTGTGTGTGTGTGTGTGTGTGTGTGAATAGAGGTGAGGGAGCAGACGAGGAGTGAGGTATGTGCGTGTGAGGGGAGAACTGAACATAATAACATCCACTGACATTCTCACTCAGTCGTCTCGTCACCACCCCATTATCAGGGCTGTGTTTTAATCTCAACAGAATGTCCAGTATCAACATTGGTGAAGGTTTGTGCCACAATGTTTAGTGTTAGATTTAGGTATAATCGACCCGTGCTCAAAAGGAAAAAAACTTGAAATGTGTATCATAGAACAGAAAACAGGTTTGAGTACATTTTTCATTCAGAGTATCCGTTTAGGCGAAGCACATATCTCACGTTGTGTAACCTCATTGGAGAATATGGTTCGTCATGCTGTTTATCATACTCGTTTTTACCAGCCAGTTACAATCATTAACAATTTGGGTACAAGGATCGATATGCATTATCAATCGTATATATTGTTGGTGTATGATAATCAAATGGGTTGTGTCATGAATTTCTTTTCGATGAATGTATTGAAGTAGCAGCTGTTTTCGACTCATGCAGGTACATAATATTTCATATTAACAGTGTACTACCTAGATTAACCTCTGTCTTTGTGTTTTACTAGTATTTATTTTAGCTACCTATTTATATACTTATATTTATTTGGCAATTTATTTTGAAATTTCTTTGGTTTGGTTTTTGGTGAAAAAGCGACATTTTTACCGTGTTTCAAACTGTAAATATGAATATGGTGATGGCATCGTATGATGTCATCTCACAGCTTGTATTCCTTGTCATGTTCTTAGTGCCAACATTTATGTCAGACCCATCTGCTCTGATGTCATCAAGATGAAACATAAATAAAGACCCATGTGTTAAGCTTTCTCATTCATAATCTGGCAGTTGTTTTGTTTTGTTTTGCTTCATCGTCCATTATAGGTTCAATGTGAAGCAGATTGGTCACAATTCTTTTTCCGTAGACTTACAGTAAAAAAATGTTTACCTTAGGTGAAGGCTATCATTTTGGAAAAGTCATTTTCCTAAAACAACTGCGGCAAAAAAAAGCACTGTGAAAATGTCCAAAATTTCCAAAAGATGACTGGTATGCATAGAATGCAAAACATGACTTGCCTCTTTTCTTCAAACCATATTCAAATCTGAGCCAAACCATATCCTCTCTCTCTCTCTCTTTCTCTCTCTCACACTCACACTTTCTCTCTCTCTCTCTCTCTCTCTCTCTCTCTCAATATATTTCCCCCTCTCTGTTAGGCTCACTGCTGTGAAGCTGTCTGCATCTCATTTACACTCACATATTTTCACACCACCGCTTTAAGCCCAGAGATGTGTGGATGTAAGTGTGTATGTGTGTGTGTGTGTGTGTGTGTGTGTGTGTGTCTGTGTGCGTGCGTGCATGCATGCGTATGTGAGTGTGACTGTGTGCATGTGCGTATATTCGCCTGGGCTTAGCTACGCTTGTTAATTAAATCGACATTACGCCCAGTTTAGGCTATGGATTTTTTTTTTTCTCTCTCTGCAGTTGCTGAGTGACATACTTTGGAAGCTGTTGGCCTAGGGCATGGAACTAAGAAAAGTGCTAAAAAGTATTTATTAGGGCATTTACAGACCCCATGCTTGGTCAAGGCATAGCATGTTGTGCCAAAAAGGCTTAGATTGTAGGCCGGGGAAAATCACATAAAATCAGCCAGGGTAGTCACGTAAAGGCCGCTCGCCTCATTTTCCTCCTTTACAACATCAACAGATCTTAACAGTAAAATAGCAGGTTGGCTTTTAATTTGTCCTGACTGTTTGGAGGCCCCCCCCACCCACCCCCCCCCCCCCCCCCCACCCCCCACCCACCCCCCACATTCCCCAGGAGATTGAGGAGGCAGTGCCAAGAGTCGTTTAGCCATTAACAGTCACCATAATCAAATTCCTCTGGATTCTGATGTCACTCAAATGGAGTGAATGTGTGAGAAGAGGGGGGGAATGATGTAACTGCTCTCTCTCTCTCTCTCTCTCTCTCTCTCTCTCTCTCTCTCCCTCTCTCTCTCTCTCTCTCTCTCCCTCTCTCTCTCTCTCTCTCTCTCTCCCAGGCTGATCAGACGGGAGGTGTTAAGACGCCTACGTATGTGAGACAATCCTGAATATAAAATGAGAACAGATTGAAAAGAAAAAGATAATTAGACAATGGAGAAGAAGTTAAACAAAGACCGACAAGAGAGGGAAAGAGAGAGGGTGAGAGAGAGAGAGAGAGAGAGAGAGAGAGAGAGAGAGAGGGTGAGAGAGAGAGAAGGTGAGAGAGAGAGAGAGAGAGAGAAGGTGAGAGAAGGTGGGTAGGGAATGAGGAGAAAGTGTGAGCAAAGGACGAGAATAGAGAAGCGACAGAGGGAGGAGTGCGAAGGAGAGACAGTTTGAGCGAAGGAAGATAGCACACAGGATAGAGGGCAGGTGAGATAGAGGAAAGGAGAGAGAGAAGGAGAGAGAGAGAAGGAGAGAGGGAGAGAGAGAGAAGGAGAGGACGGAGACAGTCGGAGGAGTCAGAGCAAGAGAGAGAAAGAAAGAGAGAGAGAGAGAGAGAGAGGGTGGGAGAGAGGGAGGGAGGGAGGGAGGGAGGAGAGCAGACGAGAGGCAGCAGTGAAGTAGGGGATGGGGGGTGGGGGGGGGTGGGGGGGGGATTGGAGGTTGACCCCATGTCTGTGTGTGTTGTTGTGTGTCTCAGTGGGTTTCCTCTACTCTGGCGCCAGATGGGAATGCCTCCGCTAAGCAGAGTCGCGAACACACATCATCCTCCATTCACTCCCATTCAGACCCTCTTTGATGAGAGAAACACTATACAAGCCCACTGTGCCGCGCTGCTGATCCCTATCGGCTTGGGGGGTGGGGGGGGGGGGGGGGGGGGGGGGGGGAACTTATCATAACTTATCATGAGTTCCGCAGCATTGTTATCTAGTTTCATTGCACTTATGAGACGAGGAAGGAGCACATAAAGAGGGTACAATACAGAGGAGCAGACTTTTGTAATTAGGCTCCACTGAAATGAGTTAGTGTTACAGTCGGGGTTTATGAGGTACACTGCCATCTAGAGGTCATCTCCTAGGGCTGCGGCGAGGAATTCACTTTGGCAGAGGCCTCGCTGTATTCTCTTCTTCTCTCTCCCGACCGTGGTGAATTCTACGTGACCTTCAACCTGTAGCAACAGTGATATTTGGCTCCCCTGGCATTTTCATCACAGAAGTTAAGTCGATTATGGATTTTGAGGATAGGATTTATTTAACTCATTGTGATGACTTGAACCAACACGCCATTGGCGTTGTGTTGTATCTCCGTTTCCCTCCTGTTCTACCTTGTTTCTAACAAGTAGCCACAATAGCCGCTATTGGATTCGTCACAGTGCGCTAAGTTGCAGTCAGATCGACAAGACGGCCTTTTAAAATGACTCAACAGCCATGAAATTGCTCATTAGTTTGTTATCCTGTCGTGAGATACCCTAATGCCTCAGAGTCTGAGTAAACGGTTGTCAGACCCATGGAGGTAGGCCCAAAGCTGCAGCTGAGATGAACCATCAAAGACACAAACAACCCACTCTGCTTTGTTCCAGCTATATTGGAGCAGAAATATTGTCATTAGTCATAGACCAAATCATTTTACGACATCCTGCAATTAAACTTTGGCCTAATAGGCTAATGAGACAAATGAATGTTGAACGTCGGGGAGTTGGTTTCCATTAGCGATGGCATGTCAGTGAACGGCTAACACACACACACACACACACACACTCACACACACATACTGTGCACGCAGAGGATCGTACACACACTTGCACACTTATGTGCGCACACATGCACACACATACACTCTCTCTCTCTCTCTCACACACACACTAACACAGGCTGGTTTGATTTAGACTCTGCGGTCCCTGCCCGGCGAAGCCTCAGACAAGAGAAGAGGCAGAATGAACCCCAGCTCAGCTCCAGCACAACTGCCTGCCTGCCTGCCTGCCTGCAAAGCTTCAAGCTGAAAACATCCAAATTGGGTTTAATCTGTGCTTTGCTTTGCCAATTATCGGCCCGGCGGAGCTGTATGGCAAATGGGGATGAATGGTGTTTCAGCGGGTCCGGTTGAGAGGGAGGTCATGACGTGATTAATGGCGATCCATTGAATCTATGACTTGGCAAGCTTAGTGGTAATACGGGATAAATTATCGACTTACACATCTGCAGACCGCTTTCGGTCAGCGATATATATAAAGCGTGATGCATCAGAAATTCGATATATGGAAATATCGAGTTCCTCAGGTGAAGATTAACCACACTAGAAGATAGAAAAAAAACATGTTTCATGCAACTCTGGTCTGAGTAGAGATCTACTGTATGACATCAAACACGTCTTAAACGATTAAAGTCGGTGTACTGTACACATCAAAGCAGGCGGTCTGATGTGCCCCATGCATGTAAACAAACACAGATACAGTCAGGCGATACTGGGGAGGACTTTACGGTAATTCCCCTTTAATGAAAGTCATCATGAAGGACCTCAAAGGGTTTGGTTTGTTGGAGAATTCTTCGGCCCCGTTTAGCATCACAAGATAAAATATGTAATATTTATGTTTATGAAAAATGTGCACACATAGACTATGTGTCTATACAGTATGTGTAGCATTATGATGAAAGCCATGATCAGGGCTGTACAGTAATATCCAAACATAACTGTTTTTTGTTTTTTTAAATGATAAACACTTGGCATCCGTACACAAGTGCATCCATTTTCCTTCAACAATGGCTGAGAATCTTTTGCAGATTCAATTTGAGCAGCCGAGGTACCCCTCTGAGGGCCGTAGGCTCGTCCCGGATCCTTCACCGCAAGATTTGATGTCCCCGCTGGCGGCTGGGGCAGACAGGCAGCGCAGACCCCAGGACGGGGCCACTGAGGGCCGGGCCCCGCGGGCCGAGTTTACCGGCTTACGATCCAGGAGAACCGGTACAGGACAGAACCCTACAGAGACAAAGTTAGAACAACTGACAAGGATCCTGAAGGCAGGGGCTGCCGCCTCAGAGCGCCATGTGACGGTGTTTTTTGGTAAGAGAGAGAAACTAGAATTTCGCTGCTTGATTCTCATGCTATATATGTCGATTGAAGCATAGTGTGGATCATAGGAGATCAGCCTTCATTTATGGAGGGGGTTGAAACTGTCACTATGCATTGGAATTGGTATTCCCAGGGTTCTACTTCTGGTTCTGGTTATATAAATAGGATGGAATGCAGGACTCAAGTAGTCACATTGTAGAGTTAAAGAGAGCCGTAAAATGCATATTATCACATCAAATAAAAGTTGTATCGATATTTATGGGTGTGTCTGTTGAGCAGGAAGCTCTGTAATAGGGACGGTATGAATCTCAGTCTCAAGCTCAATGTATGAGAAGCTTCTCTGTGTCAACCACGCATTGTCCAACAGTGGCTTAATTCTTAGCATGTTTTCACCCCTCAATTCATTTGACAGTGGTCACAACCAGAAGAGAAATAGATTTCTTAATGAGTACAATACAAAAGAGATGATGAACAACTGTCAACAAATAGTGACAGTTGCTGTTGAACTGTGAAGCGACCCTGTTCTTATAAGGCTTTTCCGAGGGGAAGAGAGCCAAGGATAAATTGTCTGTCTGTAGTCATTTAAATGCAACATTTAGCCGTGATTTATGTGAAGAAGAATAGCATTATGAGCAAACATTTTCCAAGTGCAACAGCTTGCAGCAATTTACATTATATGGGGGGAAAACCACTGAAACAAATATTTGACTGTGTTCCATAATGAAATGGATATATTTATACATATCAAATTGACTCAAAGGCCTGTAGCGAATGTTGGCTTTACCAAAGAAGCTCAGAGTCCTCATAGTAAACATTTTACAAATGCTACAGGGGATTGGAATGAAATTATTGCAGTGAAAATGGTCCCTCAGGGCCAAGAAAAATGACTGGATGCATACAGATAAGGAGTGAAAGGAAGGAAGATCTACAGACAAGGAGGCCATTTGGTTTTCCTCTGAGGTGATTAAAAATGTGTTACTGTCTATAAGGCCTTGTTTATTTTCACCTTTTCATCTTCCACTACACACTAGGACCATTGACCACCTTTATTACAAAAACCCTTACTAAAACTCATTACACCAAACAGCACATAAAAAAAAAAAAACATGTTCCTGCAAATGTAATACAAAGCAACATTCTGTTTGAGAAAATACATGACATCTTAGCCTAATCCTAAAAAGCTATTTGTACATGTACATTATACTCATAGAGTTATATTTGTACTTAGCACACTGAACTACATTACTCTATGTTCAACGTGTGCAGCCGACGGGCCGCGACTGCAGAGCTCTCTAATTAATATGTCAGTTAGAAAATATTTTAATGACTTACAAATGGGGGGATCGTGCCCATAGGACTGATCACTGCCCTGCGCCATCTAGAATTTACAGTTTGATTGAGACTTGCTGGCATGTGGGAACACATACAGCGAATTCTTAGACGTCTAAATTAGAGGGGGCTTGAAGTGTCGCGGCTACAGATACATGTGTGTAACCCCTGTGGTCGCCTAACCCCCCCCTCCCCCCCTCCGCCCTCCACCCCCCACCCCCCCCCCCCCCCCCCCCACCCACCCCCCACCCTCCACCTCCCCTAAATGTGCGTCTTTCCTAATCGATGCCAAATGGTACTTTTTCCAGCGTCGCTAGAGGAAGGAAGTCATTGTTTTCAATGAGAGCCTTCCATTTTCAGTTTTTTTACTACCTCGTCACATTTTATCCCCACACACAAACTCATACAATTACCACTGGCTTTCATGTGCCACAGACAGCGGTCGTTGGGGGGAAGAGGGGCAATTGCTTATAATTAAGAGGTATTTGTTTTGGGGGTGGGGACTCACTGAGTTATAAATGCACAGGCATACAGTATGAGTTTGTTGCAGATTATGAAGGCTTCCTATATACAGTAGATTCATGGAAATAAAGGTAGATTATCATAAATACTGGTTAAAAACATTTTTTTATATTATGAGGACCTACTGTCCAAGATCAAGTTTGTTTGTGTAATAAAAAACTTTTCATCTTTTTAAACAAGAGTTATTTGGACCTTGGAAACTGTGATTAGAACTTGTTGAGGTGTTTCTGTAAAGGCCTGAAACCCCTTTGCTGTAGTTTTAATCTCATTTACACCTTATACCAAAGCACAAGAATTCCACACACTTAACCTAGCATATGCTAGTGATTATTAATTAGTGTCTTGCCGGCATTTAAGTAATAGCCAGAAGAGAACAGTAAAAAGTGTAGGCCCGATACCCAAGGCCGTACAATTAGAATTTACTATGTGTTTGTTTTTCAATAGGTTTTTATTTTACTTTTGGCTGATGCAATCATTTGGCAGACGAGGGGCACAAAGCTGTTTTAATTTCACTGCAAGATAAACAAAGCTTCATAGTCTATAATTTGAAGAAAACATTCTCTGTTGGATAGACGGTTTTTGGGACGTCTAAACGTTCATTCCTTTTGACACATCTGTGTCTCGCGTAGCCTAGCGAATGAGTACAACAATCACGCTGATTAGGAATATGATAACAATCAGATAGCCTGTTGTTTAGGAGCAAACTGACAAACAAATGTTTCCTTGTTAGAGTTTCACGAGGATCCATGATCAAACAATTAGGCCGCATTGCACAAAACTAATTTCCACTGGTTAACCTGTGTACTGATATCCAAATAGCTAAACAGATACGAATCACGAATCCATCTCTCTCCAGTAGACACACACTAGACTCGAACACTGGCCCTTCTGCTGTGTCTCCACTCATCTCACTGAATAAGAAGGGGTCAATTCTTGTCTGAGCTCCGGGGGCTGCGGAGTCGTTTTGTCTGACAGACTGACGTCGAGGCCAATTCTCCACAGACATCCACACACACACACACACACACACACACACACTGCAGACCATCCCAATCAAATAAACAGAAAAGTGGAGAAAGGAGAGAAAGAAACCCAGCTGAGAAAAAGAGAGGAAAAAAAGTACGAGAAAAGGATTAACCGAATATCTCCCCACCCCAAAACACACACACACACACACACATACACACACACACACACACACACACACACACACACACACACACACACACGCACACCACTCCACTCACTCCACTCTCTCCCCTCCTATTGTGTGTGTGGGTATATCTGCCGCAGCGCTGTCATTTGGCCGTGCTGACATGACAGAAAGTCGTCTGGGTCACAGAGTCAGCTGGCACCAAAGCTAATGGGCCAGGTTTGTGTGTGTCGGGGGGGAGAACGGCCCAGGTTTGTGTGTTGAGGGGGGCCTCTCCAGCCACTCCGCCCAGGCACCGGGCATCGGCCACAATGGGCCCTGCTCTGAAATACGGGCCGCACGTTGACAGGCCGATCGGCAGGGGACAATACGCTGTAATTTGTGAGGGGCCTCGCTGCGAGGGGGATGATGGGTAATTAAGAGGAAGACAGTGAGAGACACTGCGGAGGCTCGATGACAAGGTGTCAGGTGATTGGTGTGTGTGTGTGTGTGTGTGTGTGTGTGTGTGTGTGTGTGTGTGTGTGTGTGTGTGTGAGAGAGAGAGAGAGAGAGAGGAGGAGGCCCTCTCAGGTTCTGCTGCTCTTCTCTCTCTCTCTCGTTGGTTCGCTCTCTTTCTCTCTCTCTCTTTCTCTCTCTCTCCCTTCTCTCACTTCTCTCTCTCTCTCTCTCTCTTTCTCTCTCTCCTGGCCGTCCCGGCGGAAACAAGCTGAGCAACAATCGTAAACAAGGGCCTTTGAGAAGGACAATGTCAATGGGTTGCGTGGAGGAGAGGTGAAAGCCGTGGGGGGCTGAGGGGGAAGAGACAAGCAGTTGTGTGTTACTGTACATATGGTTTGGTGGGCTGATCTGTCCTCTCCCTGTCGATGTAATGGATTTACCAAAATAACAACCGTGCTGTACATGACACAAAAAAACGTTTTCCGAGATAAGCATTTATGTGAAACATTCATTTGAAGTCCTACCTGTAGTTCGGTCAGTCTATGAAAAGGGACACCCCTCCATTCCCCTTTTTTTTTTCTCTTTTTTTTTTCCACCCGAAAAACCTTTTTACTTTGACGTTATCGCCTCCTCATTACTAACGCTACAGGACCGAAAACCGCAGCATCAAATCCCCCAAAAAGGTACAGTAGTCTCCATTCCCATGGACTTCAAACCCTCGTCTGGACATCTCTTCCTTACATCTCCATCACAGCCACTAAATCACCGGCCCCGACTCCTGGAGCCATTAAAGAAACGTGCTTGAGTCGCTGACTAATTGATAACGTTACAAACTGAAACATTTCAGAAGGGCTCCTTAATTGAAAACATTGGGGAGGAAGACAGGGGGATGTCGGTAGGAGGGAAGGAGAGATGGAAAGAGGGAGGGAGGGAGAGGGGGGGAGGGGAGGGGAGGAGGTCTGAAGAGAGGAGCGGGAGGAGGACGGGGGGGTGGGGGGGGGGGAGGTTTTCTTTGATCTCAGTGCATGTCTGCCATACTGTTTTCCTTCAAGGCTTCCTGGTTTGTTTCAGGAGACACTTGCGGGGTCCACTCTTGGGGATAGAAACACTAATGGATCACTTAAAGGGGCCTATTCTTTACGGCCGGGCTAAGTGTTATCATCTGGGGTTAAAGACACTGACCGCAGAGCTGGGTCCCGGGCAGAGCACGCTCCTGCTGCCCTGATAACCTCCGTAGGGGATTACAGTAGGGGCTTTGTAGAGAGAGAGAGAGAGAGAGAGAGAAGAGAAGAGAAGAGAAGAGGGGGAGAAAGTGGTCTATCACTCTTAGGGCCAGTTTGACAGACAAGGCTGAAGCCTAGTCCTAGACTAAAAAGCATCCTCAGTGGCAATTTGCCATTGAAAGTGTGAATTAGTCCAAGACGAGGCTTAAGCCTTGTCTGAGAAACCAGCCCTTAGTCACTCTCTCACTTCTCTCTCTCTCTCTTTCTCTCTCTCTCTCTTTCTCTCTCTCTTTCTCATACATGGGAAAAACTCTCTGAAGTTCCCAGATTTCTGCCATTCCAAACCATTTGTCAGTTGCGCAAGACAGACTTGAGCCAACGATGGGTTCCAGAGGTTGAAGTGACCCCTTTCATATGGGACCTGTCAGAGCTGACTGTCTCCAATGAGTAGCAGGCCCGTCAGATAAGAATCACCAGGAGAAGAAGCATGTCTCCTAAAGCGATCATTATCTGCCTGTGTTTTTGCTTAACGAGTGAACAGAAATCGTGATTGACAAGTCCACAGGCCCCTGTCTAATTGAATGTGATAGATTCCGTCATTAAGGTAATTGACAGCTGGTTTCAATTCGGAAGAGTCGATCCCTCATCTGGAGGTTGTGAAGCAATCGTCTCCTTTGACAAAATGTGAGATCTTATTCATAGATGTGAATGATAGTGTTATATAATGGCAGCTGTTGAGTAGGCAACAAATGTGTATTATTTTTCCATTCATTTTTCAAAACTCTGATTCAGCAAAAAAGAATATGTTGAAAAGTGAGCAACGTTTTGACACTCTCTCTGACTCTGCGACTGCCTTTTGGTGAACAGAAATATCTCACTTAAAGGGGGAACCTGTCGTAAAATAGCCAATAACATGTGTTTCAAATTGGCCATTGGTTATAGATGGCTTTACAAGGCTGGCTAGTTATCGACTGGTGGCATTTTTCTGTGTTGATAAAGCACTAGGGAGCCGTGGGTCAATTAGCATGCCACACCAAAATTCCTGCAGACGGGCAATTAAGCATTTGGCCTCCAGTCATGTTATGCTCTTTTCCTGTTGACTGCAGTTATTTTGAGACCACAGCACCTAACTTGTGTTTGTACCACATTATGTTGAGACTGGCATTATGGGAGAGCTGGAAGTGAAGGAAATGCAGTGTTGACTGGGATTGCCTTTAAAAATAGTTAATGTGGAAAAAAATGTTTGCATAGAGCTTGGATTTGTGTTTATTTTTCACACAGAAGACAGAATGTTGCCATCACTGGCTCGCATTTTTATTTATGTTTTAACTGATTTTGTATTGCACAAAGGGGCATGAGTGTTGCTTTGTTTCTTTGTTTTGATTTTTCGTTTGAGTGAAAATTGCTCAGAAAAAAAATAATTTGTGTTCATTGTTTTAAGTCACAAGCTTTTATGGTGAAGTCTTTTGTTCTCTCTCAGGGTTGCAAATTGTTGTTTTGCTGTGACGTTACGCAAACTGAGCATAACAATAACCATAACTCCACAATGGGCACGCCGAGCCCTAAATGAGAGGGAGAGGTTTGGAGATCAGCGGTCTCTTGGAGTTTAGCTCTCTGAGAAGAACAGCTGAGTCATACACTGTCATTTTGTGTGTGTGTGTGTGTGTGTGTGTGTGTGTGTGTGTGTGCATGTGAGCACGTGTGTGTGTTTGTGTGTCTGTTTCTGTGCATGTCAGCACGTGTGTGTGTGTGTGTGTGTGTGTGTGTGTGTGTGTGTGTGTGTGTGTGTGTGTGTGTCTGTTTGTGTGCATGTGAGCGTGTGTGTGTGTGTGTGCATGTGAGCGTGTGTGTGTGTGTGTGTGTGTGTATGTGTGTGTGTGCGTGTGTGTGCACTCTGAGCATGTGTGTCTGCACATGTGTGTGTGTTCTATACTTATACTTTAACGCACCACGTTATCAATCTCCCCCCTGTCAGCATGAAGCTCATCCTCCTCATCCTCGCCATCTTGCACAGTGCACACACACACACACACTACCAGCAGTTGCAAGCTCCCCTCTCTATGTTTGTCACACTCCTCTCAGAGAGGGCAAAGATGGCCTGGCCCCTGAATTACAACTGTATAATTCAATCATATTCAATTACACATCAATGACAGATCAGGTCAGTATGCCTGTGGGCCACAAATGAAAGAGCGCAGAGGGGCCAGGGGATCATATCTTCCCCAGGGCTACGACTCCATGCATGACCACTTATGATAACTCTCCGGACACGACGGGTGTCAGCTGATCTACACCCCGTGAGTATGAAGAAAGGCACCCTGGGAGAATCTCTCTTTTAAGCCCAATTATCCTGTGGAGCCGGTTGTTTCAAAGGCCAACGGTAGAAGATGTTGGTTCCGATAAGGGACACATGGGTTCTATCACTCGTAATTGAAACAGGGTTTGAAAAGCCGAAAGAAAAAATCAACAGCCCCAGAGCAATATGACAAAAACAAACTGATCTAAGGACATAACAACTGTATTCAAAATATAACAACGTCTAATGGCGCATAAAAAATGTTTTGGGGAGTATATTTCCTGTAAAGAAATGTATTAGAGGTAGCACAGCAGGGTTGTAGTGAGAAAGTCTCTCAGTATCACTTTTACTGGACATCATTTTGTCTTCGAAGGCAGAGTGAAATCTTTAAAGAATTATCGTGACGATAGGCTTCCAAACCTCCTCAAATCTGATTACAGGTCTACAAAAACCACAGACAATGCCGTGGCAAGCATGTCGCTTACAGAATGTCTCTAGCCAAATTATACTCTGTTTTCATCCCCTAGATCTAAAGTGAAGGATAAAGACATAATTCATGTTATTTTTGACTGGAAACATACTGGACAAATTTACTCTTTAAAAAAAGGCATACAAACTGGGAAAACCCTACCTACACAATTGTGGTTTAGGCCAAGGTAAACACATTAACATATGCACTGTTGTTGATATTTGAACTGAAAAAATACTACCATTGAACCACTGAAAAATAAATAGAACCGCTAAATGGAGCCACTGAACCCAGCTTATTCAGGGGGACGTTTCCTGGGGACTTACTGCTACTAAGAAAAAAAAAATCCCTTTGTGGGAAAAAAAAAAATCGATAAAGGAAATTGTCTGTCAAAGAGTAAAGATATTCGATTTCAGCGTTATTGGTCGCCGAATGATATTTCACTGCAGGACCTGTTGACAGACATTGTAGTCATTTTAGTTGAAAAACACAAGAGTCTTGTGTTTGCATAGAACAGTAGTTGGTCCTGGTCTACTTTGATCATCTGTCATAGGATGTATTTAGCATTTACCATTTATTTACCGAGTATTATTAGCTTTCTGGCGCAGAGCCCTTTTTAGGGATCCTTCCCTTTAATGTTAAATCATGTGGACATTAAAGTATTTCGCTGACTTACAAGACATGACATCTCTGGAAACATACAACCGAGGTCAAGGATGGAGCTCGTTAAGGGATTGCACACAACCACAAATTCAGGGAAATGGGAGGATAGGACAAAAAAAAATGTTTAGTTAACTTTAAACTTCAGTCATGGGGAAATTCAGCTTTGTAACTGGCCCTGCCAGGGACAAAGACGGTCCTGTGCTGACTGCTTCGTAATGCTCTGCTGTCTGTCTTTGTTCATCACAGGAATACGTTTGTTTGTTATCGACGATAGTTTAACAAGCACCACAAGTAATGGCTGGGTTAGAGAGGATATGAATTTAAAGAGATAAAACATCAAAATAACCACATACTGTACTCTACTTCATTCCCCTCTGATCTTAGATTGGGACCACATTTCTGAAAGGTCAGATATCATTAAAACGATTGCGTGCAACCATTCGGTCATGGGAAACTGTTCTCTATTTTCAATGGTACTGTACCTAAAATGCTCGAATATTGAATATTCTAAAATGGCAAACTGAATTGAATAAAGTAAAGATTTTATCATTTTTGTTCATCACATCTCCTCTGAAATCTGAATAAGTTTGTTTATGAAGTCTAAAAGAAGGCAGACGTTTTCATAAACAAATGTACCTTTTAGGGGGAGTATAAGACTATTCAAAACAGTCGCAAATCTCACACACGATAGAAAATTCCAGAATAACAAGTGCTGTTGTTAAGTTGCAGCAAAACAGAACCATCACCTACGGTGCTCCTCAAGGGCCCTGTTTAGTTTTCACACCTTAGTGAGACGCAATAGTCAGCCAGGCACAACTTTAGTCTTTAACTAGTTTACATTTCATTAAACGGGGCTACAGAGTCTCCTAATGAGCTTGTTGACGAGCAAATTGCCATGGTAATATTGTGTTCTTTAATTAGCCTTTATTAGACACCTTTGGTTCAGAGCGGTATTTATTTTTAGTTTTTTTTTCCGTAGACAAGAGAAGAACAGAGAGATGAGGGTTGAGAGGAGTTTACGTGTCTCTCTTAACTAGTCAATAAATCCATTTGCTTCATTTGAGAGAGACGTTTGCTGTGATTAGGAGGTTAAATTGCCCAACATCGTGATGCAATTTGGAGGGTTTTATCACCGTTTTAGCAGTTACAGTGCGGCTGTCCGATTTCCTGTAACAAAAGTGTGTACTGCCATTAGTGCAAGTAATTTCACACAGCAGGCCTCCAGTTGTCCATGTGATCTGTTTGGGGCAAAAAAAACAGTAAAAACCACACTATACAATGGAAAACCTGAGTTAATGTCCTCGATCGTCTTACCTTGTTGTGGTCGTGCTTTGGTCCAATTACATTCTTTGACTGTTACGGGAGAGAAATACCATAGATGGTATATCATCTCTGTGTGTGTGTGTGTGTGTGTGTGTGTGTGTGTGTGTGTGTGTGTGTGTGTGTGTGTGTGTGTGTGTGTGTGTGTGTGTGCGCGTGTGCGTGCGTGCGTGCGTGCTTGGGTGTGCATGCATACTGTGCCACGTACGTGTGTGCATGGGCCTTTGTCTGTGTGTGTGTGTGTGTGTGTGTGTGTGTGTGTGTGTGTGTGTGGGTGTGAGTGTGTGTGTGTGTGTGTGTGTGTGTTTAGCCTCCATCATCACAACAACTGACATGGACATATTGCACTGTGCTCTGGAGCATTTCCATATGACATGCAGCGTCGTCCCCTAAGGTTCCCTAACTGGGCAAACGGAGACTCTGAAGGTTTTAGTTCAAGGTCACCAATGAGTCGCACAACTTATGGCAGACCACTAGGGAGGGGAGTGTGGCACTGGGATGGCTACTGTGTCATCTTTACATCGGTGATGTCAAGGTCATGCGTAAGTGGTTCCACAAAGAATCTCTCTTTCTCCAATCGCAAACACGCAAGTCACTCTGTGGACTACCACATACTTATAGTAATGTGTATTTTTAAGGACCCAATACCATATGTCAGACAATGTGGAAACTAACCCACCATCTTGGCCCCATCTAGGAGTCCAATACCCAAGTCAAACAAGCAACGTGAGCACGATACTGTAGATATTGAAAATAGTGCTCCCACAGAGAGAGAGCTAGAAGAAGAAGAAAAAATAGAGAAGAAAAACTCCTGTCCTGCTTTAAACTGTATGTCTTACATAAACTGTGCCGGACTGAGTGATATCTGATAAACTAGATCAAAATTACATTATTGGCTTTTATAGCCCACTGAAAACATAGCCCAAAGGTATGTTATTTGGCAGTGAGCAGGCCGTAATATGTCTAAGAATTGTTACCATCTGGCCTGACTGCGGGGAACGCTCCTCTCTTAAAAAGCTCAAAGTCAAAATGATACAAGTAAAACGCAGCATTCATAACCAGGTTTGCTTTTAACGGCCGGCCCATCCACATCGATTTGGCTCCACGACACCCTAAAGAAGAATTGTGCTATTCCAAAGTTATATTTTCGAAAATTGTTTCATCAGTCCCTTCTGGAATATGGCATGTTGCCGTCATTTTCTGTTTGGATAGAGAGAATGGATACTCCTGTCTTATTTTTTTCATTCACTTCTCAGCTCCACCCTTGGTAATCGCTACGCCGTACACAGTTTCTGCTAAAACCGTTGCTACGCTATTACCTCATTATGAGATTACAACGTCAATGTAGTTGTCTGACAATTAGAGTAAGTGTCGAAGTCATTTTCTGTTTAAAAAGGACCTCTTTGTGTACTTTGTAGTTCCATATCCCCCCACCTACATTCCCATACAGCAAGCCATTTGATATTGTTTACACACCAGACCAAGGGAGGGCTTTTATTTTACAATGTCAAAATCAAATGCGGTTTGCTCGGTCGGCAATACGCGTACGTATCACTACTGGGGTGGTTGCTGTTGATCAGGCAGGAATCCCTTTCTATCTCTCTGAGCTCGGAGGGCCTGTGGCATATGAAACATGAAGCCTGTGTAGCAGTGTGAACCATGGGGGGGCCGGGGGGGTTGGTGGGGGGGGGGCTGGTTTCTCAATGCCTCCTTGACCTGTCGCTATTGATGAGATGGAGGGGAGGGGGGGGATCGCTGCTGTGACTCCGGCAGACATCTACAGGGGGACAACCCCCCAACATCCTCTCCCCCCCCCCCCCCCTCCTCCTCCTCCTCCTCCTCCTCATCCCGGCGCCCCCAGTATGAGAGAGAAAGCTGTTGTTAATAAAAAAAGTTTTCAAAGAATGGGATGAAAAGAGGAGGTGAAATTGAGCGGCCCTGGCCGTATTATTTCTTCTCCGTATGGGAGCTGGCCTCTCGCGGGCTCTCCGACGCTCTCAGGCCGGGAGGGGGTCGCTGGCCCACTGACCATTGCTGCCCCGGGGCAAAGCAAATGATTTGCCTCTCTGAGCCTTCAAAGGGGAGCAATTACACTTAAGTAACCAAATGAATAGATAGCCCAGCTTGGCAGTAGTTTGGGGGAAACAGTGGAGGCCTTTGAGAGAAAAGGCACCACACCTCGAGAGTAATGTGTAACAGCTCGCATCACAGAGAAGAAGAAGGAGAAAAAAAAGACGAAGAAGAAGAAGAAAGAGAAAGAAAATGATGTCCTGCCACTGAAAAAAAAAGAGAGAGAGAGAAGAAATGGATGAGAAGGAGTTGCGCCAGCGATCGGCGCCTGTCAGTAAGCAAAACAAAAACAAAGTTGTTTTTTTTAAGATTGGCTTGACTCCGCATGTCCAGAGCTGTGCGCTGCCGCTGTGAAGGCATTCAGAGAGGTGGCACCATAGAAATAGAATCCATAGAACGGACAAAGCCCCTTAGAACATGGCAATTTGGCCCGTACACCAAATATAGCCGACACGGCATTGTGATGCAGAATTGCCACTGGCCATAAAAAGCCCAGAATTCCTGAGAAAAGGCCCGACCGTCATCGTTCCACCCGCCAAGTAACGATCGATTTGAATTGGAATGCACATTCTATTAATTCTAATTCTATGAGCGGCACATATGAAGTCAGCTGCCCCCTTTCCCCCTAAAGAAAAGCTTGAGAAAGGCCTTTTGAGTGGAGTGGAGACTGCTTGTTTGGCAGGAGGGCTCACCTGCGGAGAGGGCTCTAAAGCCGTATAGAAGGCCTAACAGCTGGCCAGGCTGTAATGTCTAGGCACCTAGTGGGGCCTGAGAATGGGAAATGCAGTCTCCCCCCTTGCAGTCCCCCCCCTTTGCAGTCCCCCCCCCCTTTTCAGTGCACTGCCACTTAGTAACAGAAGGCATGTGCCAAACTTGCAGAATGAGAATGAAAAGTCCCCTTTGGAGTTCACTAAATATCAGTGGCGACTCTTTCTTTATTTACCCCCCCTCCCTCCCTCCCTCCCTCCCTCCCTCCTTCCATCTCTTCCTTTCTCCCCTCTCTCTCTCTCTCTCTCTCTCTCTCTCTCTCTCTCTCTCTCTCTCTCTCTCTCTCTCTCTCTCCCCCTCTCTCCCTCTCTCTCCCCATTATAATTCCTCTGTAAAAAAAAAAAGAAAGAAAAAAAAAAGAAAAAAAAAAGAATGGTTGACTCATAGACCCCCCCTGAACCATAGAGATATACCAACAATCGGTAGGCTAGGGAGTGGGGATGAAGAGTGTGGGGGGGGGGGGGGGACGACACAACACACTGAAGACAGGCTGAAGTGTGGAAGCCATCAATTACATAGGGGGCTAAAGTTAACATCCCAGCAGGACGCTAAGCATTAGGATTCACACATAGGCTGTCCCAGGGGCGGCAGATGCCTAACGGAGTGGTCAAAAGAGCACCGCATAGAGGACATATGCAACGTGAGGGCTGCCCTCGCTCTTTATTGGCATCAGGGCCACGGAGAGAAAAAAAAGAGAATAAAAGCAAATGATGATTGACATGGCCACTCACAAGAGGAGCATTATCTAGGAGAAGTTATGTGTTTGCGTCTCGCATCATGTGACAGGAACTGACCCATAGTTGAGGAGCAAGACTAATCTATACCCTAAAGCAGGAGAGGCTGATGGAGGTAGACATCGGAGGACGGGCTCATTGTAATGGATGGCCTGGAATGAGCCCACCCTCTGATTTCTGCCTCCCCGTGCCCTGAAGTGTATGCCGCCGCTTCTGATCTGTAACGTAACATCATTCCTTGATGTATCTCCAGGTATTGTGATGAGTCTTATACTGGAGGAACGGGGCTTGCCACTCTGCAACAAGTGGGTGTGTCTGCGAGCTAGCTTCAGTCGGTGGAGAACCGACTGAGCTTCCCCTCCCATTCCCCACCACTAACAGGATTTGCCTCCCCTCCCCATCTCTCTATTCTGAGTGCTCAGCAAGACTCAGCCCTCAGGGCTTCCCCACACTGCTAATTTATACTAGCCTCCAGGCAATTTTCACAGTCAGAAAAGTGCAATTGTATTTTCCAGCTCATTAAGCAATACCACAAAAAGAGTGACTTTACCCCCCATCTACTTTCCCGTCCTCCCTCTGTTATTGCTCTGGGCCGAGAGAAAAGGAGGAGAGAGGGAGGGAGAGAGAAATACGGAGAAGTGCTAAATTAAAGTTGCGCCGTGGCCGTATCAGATTGTTTGTACTGAAGAGGCATCTGCTTTAATTTCGGGGGCCGGGGAGGGCAACCCTACAAGTCGCCTTACGGTCCATTCAGAGCCATTCCGACGACTCGGTTCCAGTGTCACTCAATAGAAACCCGTTGCTTGTTTGTTGAAAGGGCGCTTTTTAACTTCCCACCCCCATTCCATTGTTCAGCTTTTCATGGGGAGGACTTTGAAATTGTAATCTCAAGACGCTCAAGCACACACATTTGTCCTGACCTTTAGTGCTTGTAATAACATTATTACTATCACACAAGCGCAATCTGACAGGAGCAAGGGTAGAGTCGGGGTCCAATTGCTCTTTCGGTACAAATCAAATGCTGTGAATAAAATATCTTGGGGGAAATTACACTGTGAAAGATAGGTATTATATAAGGTAAAACATGACATAATCTAGATCAAACTGATTTACTGTACTGTATGTATCTGCTTGTCGTGTAAGGGTTAGCAGTCAAGCATGGCATAGGTTATATTTAAATATTTCAAAGATGTCGGAATAAGTCAAAGCATCCAGATAGCATTGTAAATGCATCTGCAACATTGAAAGTGTTATCCAATGTTATAGTAAGGTTTCCTTCCTTATCCTTGCAGTGAGCTTTGCACTATCTTGAACATTACAAAGAGGGATTTGTTAAAGACGATAAGGCATCATATCATACATAGAATCATAGTATTTCTCTGAGTAGGAGGTCAAAATATGACCTATGGGAAAATTATTCAACAGTAGATATTAGCATTCTCGTGACAAGGGTTATCGCGAAACTAATTTGGTGTCAGGGCAGGACACGAGACATGCAATAATACAATTACAGAATGCCCCTTTATGTGTGTTTGTTATGAAACTCACACAAATGTTACATGAGTTCTTGTTGGTTATGCAGTTCATTTATTTTCGTAAAACATCGTCGTAAATCTTTCAAACACTTTTCGGTCTCATTCATAAAAATAAAAAAAAATAGCCTGAAAACAACTACAATTACTGTATCCGTTTGATGTTCAGTGGAACTGAGATATGCATCGGATATAGTCACAAGGCTTTTGGTTTGACTGAAGTGTGACGGCATGCACATAAGACTGAGAGAGTGAATGTGTGTACAGTTTTGAGAACCCCTCTTATACTCTGTCTTTATTTGACATTTTGAGTAATAAAGAAAACAAAGGGATTGTTGCAACACATCATTTTTTATTCTGCCCTTTCCACCCAAAAGCCCATATTTCAGCCAATACATTTCTACAAAGTGAAGGAGCATTTTATATAATACATACTAAATTGCTGTAATTTATGCAATAGTTTTTGGTTTGGCCCCGTCTGAGATTCAGACCAGCAGTGAGAAGAAAATTGAAGCTGCTGCCTAGGCTTTTCTCAAATATAATGCATCACAACTTTGGCTGCTAAAACAGTATGAGATTGTGGTGACATTCTTTGGTTTTCACATCAGACCTCAGAGTGGCCACACTAAGTTCCTCGTCCCTGTATCTAACCTCACTCACCCACGTGCATTGTCTGAAGACTTTCCTCAAGAATGCTGATTTCTATAGCGAAAGCGGGCCAGATGAAATTGCCAATCGCATTGTCACCTCTTGCGGTGCACCTTAAACGACCCTCAGTTGGCAAGGATCTCTTTGTTTTTCTTGCAAAAAGGTACTTCGGATAGAATGAAAAATGATAAGTAAAGAAACACAATGTAGTGAATTTTTTCAACATTGTTATTGATATCAGTCATGTAGTATTGTCATTGATTCACTCCGGGAGTAGTTAAGGTAATACTACTTGTATATTCCATCGTTTGTTTTCATTGTCTTTCATCTCTTATACATCAAAACATATAATAGAGGAGCACAGCATTACAAATTGAACAGAGTGACCGAACCAGACACGCCGACACAGAAACAGCCCATTACACATTCATATTGTTTTACCTGGCAAGCAATAGAAAAGGTAACAATCATCGTCAAATTTGCCCTTTAAATTACTCCATACACTCCTCTGCAGTGTGAAGGTTTCTCTTATTACCCGGCATTCAAAGACAGGCCTCATTGATGCCACAGGGGGAAGTGGCTTTGACAGAAATGTTAACCAGCGTTTAACTGCAGGCTTCAAGCCGGTGTGATGTGGATCGGTTCAACTTGTTAAGTCAAATGAAAGGTCAAGATATTTTCCACGGCACCGTGCAACCCAAGGCAATGCTATTTAAACCAACCGCTCCTAAATAGGAAACCCTTGTCTGCCAACCTTATGCGATGTCTCAAGTTAAAGGAGTTTAAATGTAGAGTAAACGGCAGAGGTAATTAAGATAAGGACAGATTCACATGATGTATGATAAACGTATATATTTACCTATTTTGTCATAGTTATGTGAAATGTAAGTGTCTCCCTTGATGTTTGCTGGCTGATGTTGTCCCAACATCAGGGTTAGCCACTATTCACCCACTATTACAAAGGCCCTGTCAAACAAACACACCATAATGACCATGTGGAACTGGCAACCACGAAAAAAAAACTCACACGACAGTGTCCGTAAAAAAACTCAACAGAAATCCTTCTAATGCATTTGTATGTCTTTCTGGAAACCATAGCATAGCTTATGATATGAAATAAATCCACATCCACACCATTCTGGCAGCTAACACTGGTCCTCTATCAGACCCGTGTGAGAGAGTGACGTGTCGGGATGCAGAGCATGGCACTTGGCCTCGTCCTTAGTCTGTGGTGTCAGCGGTGTGTCTCTCCGAGGCCTGTACCTACAGTCTTTGTGCTCACGTCAACCCATCTCACAGGTATTGGGTTCCAGTTTCTCCCTCTCTCTCTCCCTCTCTCTCTCTCTCTCTCTAAAAAGGATCTGTTTGTTTGTCAGTGGGCCTCACACTGCCACAACAGGGAATTCACACATTGTTTGATGGACAGCTCGGCTGAAGCCGTAATGACTTGGACTGAATATAGCTTTTGGTGTTTTGAATGTACTGTATTTGAACCTTTTGGAGTTTCCTTAGCTCTGCTGTGCTGTCAGGCTCCGTCTAGCAGTGAGAAAAAGCTGTGCCTTAATTCAGCAATAAAAAACAATTACTTAGGCTAAGAGTAAGGTTAGGGTCATATAGTATATAGTTTCCATACCAGTAATTTTGAACCGTATAAAGATTATCTAACTAGGGCCGTTTTCTCACATTGCTAAATTTGCCTAAACTTGGCCCTGTCGTTTTTTACGAACTGGCTGAGTGGTTTCATCGAAGCATGAGAGTATTGGAAATGGCCCCATGTGAAAAGTTTTCATTTCTGGTGCCGGGCGGCGAGGAGAGTGTTTCCCATCTCACGCCGACCTTGAGAGACAGATCTGCTTTCAAACTCGATAACGACTTCTGACACAGTTCACCCGCCTGCATGCTGTTACAGAAATTTATTTTGGGGGTAAAAGAGAGGGGTCTGAAACTAAATACACTGCCAAAACATCAGGGGGGGAAGGTTTACTGTATTCTCTGTGTAGGTTTGTCTACAGGCATACCTGTATCGGATGAATCTCTGTATGGATTTGTGCTCTCTGTGATTTGATTCTCATCCCCGACTTGCACGACAGTTTGAAGATTAGATTGACTGAAGGGTACATGGTTGCTGGGATCTAAACCTAAAACAGCTGGGTTATGAGGGAGCCTGTTGTGCGAGGAGTCGGAGGAACTGCCCGTCATATATGAAAATGCAAGGTCAAAATTAGGCCGTACAAAAAAATCTATGTTCAACTGTCCATTGTGTTTCATACAGGCAAATGGATGAAAACTGGTTGGGGTGAGTGTCAGTGATTGTATCTGGTCATTTATGTATTTGTGCATCTATTTCAGTGATAACTGAGCTTAGCAGCCAAGTCTTCAAGGCGCTCTGAAGAGACTGGCAATGCCATTCAATAGTAGTGGAATCCCAACTTTTCAGTTGATCAGTCTATCAGTCTGCTCTGTTTACATTATTACACGTGCGTACTGCTTTGTGTGTCAGTGTATTTTTTTATTGTCAAATAAATGAATCAATCGATCAATCAATTAATAATACATCAATAATTCCTACAAAATGTAGTCAGCTAGGAACACCAGGAAAGTCACATGGTGTGACATGATGAGGTCATCAACTGAGTATGACTGGTCAACGGTCAATCAGCCAATTACACACGGTGACCAATAAGGCCAGATTCTAATCAATGAATTATTCATATTTTAATCAAATTAAGATGTAAATGGTCTAGAGTAATGAAGACAATGCAAGGAAGGGGGGGGGGGGGGTTCAGGTGTTTTTGGAATGACCATGCATGCTCTCTCTCTCTCTCTCTCTTTCTCTCTCTCTCTCTCTCTCTCTCTCTGTCCATGTTGCCAGATATTAAGAGTGATGGGTTAACCCAATTAAATTAAGACAAACCCCCATCGTGAAACCCCCCAAAGTGCATTTTGCACTTTAAGCTGTCTTAATTGTGTATTTGATCCAGCTGATGATTGTTGGGAGTCAGGCTTTCAGTGGGGTCTTGAGACGGGTGGGATTGGTGATGCCAGGGAGACCATCTTGGATCATGTGCTGTATTTAATGTGGTATCATGTTGGGCGTGCAGAGGGGGGCGATTTGACATGATACACACCATGACAGATAGTTCATGTCCACACTGGGCGAACTGATGCTTTTAGCAAAGGAGAATGTGTCAGAGTATCATTATGTTACAAAGCTCCTATAAGAAATGAGACACTTGGAGTCTATGACTCTGGAGACATTCAGTAGAGCTTATATTCAGTGAAGTCACTCAGACATTGTATAGCAATCAAAGTTATTTGTGGACATTATACATGGTCATGTATGATAATTTTGTGCTCTTTACACAACTATTCCCACCAAATATCTACTCTGAAGTTGCAACTGAATTTCCTTTTTTTTCCAGATGTTGGAAATTTTCATCTTTATAGTGTTACTATGTAGTTCTTGGTGGAACGAATTTGGTGCCACATTAGCAATTCAATTGTGAAAAATAAACTATGTCAATCATCATATTTAATGCGTACAATTTTGCCTAATCTCTTGTATTTTCGTTGTTTTATTCCTTTTTTATTTGGCCTGGTCCAATGACACGTTTCTTGATATTGTTTGCCTTATTGTGGAGATGAGTATAGGCCTATATCATATCCGAAAATACTTCTAAAATAGCCTAAGCACACTCATCAACTTTAGACTCTGCAAAGAAGTGAAACAGTTAACTTCTTTCGATGTCAGAAGTTGTGCTTCCTTCCAGCTATGCAGTGGACTATGAAATATTTCGAGGACAATTGGTTAAGTAGAGTTAACCGTTGCCTTTTCTCCCCGAGGTAGCTTCCTTTTTGATCCCGCCGAGCCTGGCGCCTTCCAAAACACAACTTGTCTGGCTTATTAAATAGTTTGACCTGAAGAAAAAACGCCTGTTGCTTCTCAACTGAGGCTATTGTAAACGTAAAGACTCCATGACAGGCCTTAAATTGCCGCAATGCTGTGTGACCAACAGTCATATCAAATCGATTTCTTTCCTTATTATGTCCGTTTTCCTTAATGTTTTGATTATTTGTATTACTTTAATGTGTTTAAATGTCTTAGGCCTATTTTATTTATATGAAAGTCCACATTAAGTTGTGTGTGTTTAAGCCTATTAATATTTGATACGCCTTTGGTTTATTTTATGCATCTTATTATTATGTATTTTTTTTAATCTTACAGAGGATTGAAGCGATAGGTGAATTTACACATTCCTTAGTTTACTATGATATCAAGAAGTTTTAGGGTGAGATTAATTCATTGAAAGGTTCCTGTGAGTGCCCGACTAATGGATGTAAATACTGAAGAGGCCTCCCCACTGGTTAATTGCGCTAAAATTGGTCTACTTTGTGTTCTGTGGAGACAAAACCTCTTGAGCCATCAATACACCGACTCTGCACGGGGTCTGTATGATTAACTTCTCGTCTCTTTCAAAGGCCTCTTGATGTCTCTTAGAAGGCAGCGGGCCAATCGAAACGAGAGCTGTAAACGTCATGAAGCCAACTTGACGAGCTGATTGGACGGCGTGGAGAGGGGAACTCATACTGCCCTTTTATAGACGACCCCATCTCGTGAGTTTAGCTACTGGGCAATATTCTGACAGCGCAAGGACACATCGGACACTATACTCTCACACGCGATTCCCCAAGCTGGTTGTACGGAGGTGTATGGCCCCATATACTTTTGTATGATGAATTCTGTACAGGGGTCTCCGTCCCACTCCCAAGAGATTAAACTACATCAAAAAGAAGAATCGGATACGGAAGGTGAGGAACTTCAACCCAAAGATATGACAACCGACAAAGGATACAAAAGTAAGCCGAACAGTCTGCCGTTCAGCGTCGAATCGTTGATTTCGAAAAAGACAACTTGCAGGACTTACTATTCCTCATCTGAATCGGGTCTTGTTCAACCGAAGCCCGTGGCGGCGCAGAGCGCACCGTTTTCGCCCAGGACTTTTTACGCAGAGAGGAAAGTTTCGGCGGAAAGCTCCCAGAGCATATCAGACTGTCCGAATGACGACAGTCAAGATTTTTCTGAGAAAGACCAGAGCACTTGGTACCAGACATCATCTTTTTCAACTCCCCCTCGTAAGTCCCTCTTTTTATTGTAGTTGGTAAATTAGGCATTAACGGAAAACCGCAGTATATATCGTTCGTTTAATAATTCGGCCTATTATTAATATTAGGCCTATTATTGTTATTGTTGTTAGGCTATTATTAGTGTTGTTGTTATTATTGTTGCATGACATTGTTGCAGTTGTCGTTATCAGTTTCACACCTGTTGCATCCTCATCTTTTACAGATTGCTTGTGTATCTTTCCAAAAGTCATTGTAAATTTGTCTTCCGAAATATCTATAGGCCTATAGGCCTATCAGTAAAGCTGACATTATAACGTTACCATGCTGTTGTAAACAACGCGCTCCCTGCGCATCCATATGGCTTTTCAGAAATTAGAAGCCAGCTGTATGCAAAGGGCCTTCCCTGCATGCACGCATAATTAGGTGAGAATATTTGTAGGCTGTAGGAATGACCGTATCCTCATCATTTTCATGAAAATGACAAGCCTTTTTCCATTTGTTTGTTCCCTTGTAGGAAGCTCAAGCCCACCTCCATGTCCTCTAAGGAAACACAAAAACAACAGAAAACCTCGAACGCCCTTCACTACCTCCCAGTTGCTCGCGCTGGAGAGAAAGTTTCGCCAGAAACAGTATCTCTCCATAGCAGAGAGAGCCGAATTCTCCAACTCACTCAACCTGACGGAGACACAGGTTAAAATCTGGTTCCAAAACAGGAGAGCTAAAGCCAAGAGACTCCAGGAGGCCGAGTTGGAAAAGTACAAACTGGCTTCGAAACCCATGCTACCTGCCTTCGCTCTCCCGTTCCCCCTTGGGGCGCACATGGGGTCTCCATCTCTGTACGGACATACAAACGCATACCCGAGGCCTACTTTACCTGTTCCGGGACTTTTCGGAGGACCTGTCACTTATGGAATGTACTATTTGTCTTAGATGATCTATTTACATTTGAGAGATATTTATATGTCGTTCATAATATTCTATCGATATTATGGTTGCAATTACACTTACCCTGTATCCGAAATGTGGATATATTTTTTCATTTGTCTTGAAAGCCCACTTCAATGTGTAACTACCAAGTACCCAGAGAGAATTATCAATATATATATTTCTACCATGTCAAATGTAGGCCCCAATTTATCTCACAGCCTATAGCTTAGCTATTTCTATTACTCGGTCACATTTGTTTAGGAAAGTGTGTTCTCAAATGTGTTTGTTTTATGTCATATTAGACTATAGGCACATTGCCCATTCATGAATCGATTTTGGACAGTCTGGCACCATGAATGCAGAGATTGTCGGTAATGTAGCCTGACGCGTGTGTAATTGATCATATCCATTCGAATTTATATATTTTGTATAGCCACTTCATTGTTATAAGGTGGGGGGTTTAAGTTGTGTTAATAAAGACAGGACATCATATGTGCGTAATAGCCCTGTGCGCCATGCAACAAAAAAAGTACTTAAACGGCCTTAATGAAACTGCCTTGAAAGACCAACTATTTTGTGCTCTCGAAAAGATTACTTGAAGTGTAACATTTCTGCCATTAGTTCTACGTTGACGATTCTTTTTTCATTCCATATCCTTGCAAAATGGCAAATTATATACATTGTGCAAATTCTGTTTTTCTTTTCGTGGTGTGAAATGTCTTTTTTGGAAACAATGTGCATAAAATAATGTAAATTTGTACTCTTACACTGTGGCCTTAACACCTGTTACAATGGGAGATTTATATGATATGAAATTGTTTTGTTTTTTTCAAGAAATATGTGTATCATTGTATATACAATGTGTAGTGTTCACATGTCCTGCAACATTGCTTGGGGAAGTTGCAGCAAAATTGGTATTTATTAAATATCTTTGTATCTGTACTGTGTACATACATGGTCCTATTTCAATTATTCAGTTATATCTGTTAAAACTGAGTTCAGTAAATAAATAAACAATATAATTTAACAATGTTGAAATGATTTCGTCTCAGTCATTGAAAACGAAATAAGGTGGAATTGTCGGTGAACATCAATATTGCAAAAAGTGAAAATTGACTTGACAGTGATTATGAACGAATGTCTTGCGCAGGCATGCATCAAGCGAATACTCATAATTTCTCATAATTAGAAATATACGAATTTACTTATTGCATGCTAGCGGCTCAATCATTACTTTATAATTTTGAAAAACACACCACCAAAAAACTGTTAAATGATTTCGTCCAAAGTAATTGCTGTAACATCCACATTGTAGATGTAACATATTCTAAAATGTCCTAAACGAATGCAATCATTTCACAAATAAAGTTATTTCACAAATCAAATTGATCATAAGGCGTACTCCGTCAAGAATAACGGAATTCTTAGACCATATGATAGAGGCCCGAACCACCACGCCTGTCACTACAACCAATAATTACACTATTAATAATGACACTAATACTTAGACTTACATGATAATGATAGTCAGTATGATGATAGCAACATGAATTATGTGATTTTTGGGGGTATCTTTAGTGTCTGGCTATTTGCTGTTATGACCCAGACTGTTATCACCCGGACTAATAGTGAATCACCGAGTCTGCTTAAGCTCAAATAGCCTATAATATGTGCATAATGTACATTAGATTTGTTCTAGAGTATTTATTCTATTCTATATAAATATTAGATGTTTTCAAGAGTGCTTATTCTATTCTATATAGCCCGCGAATTTGAATTTCTAAATTGCATATATGCACCATTTTATCATCAACTTTTTGGTGCTTGACAAGTGATCAGTCCTCGTGTTTTCTCATAGTAGTTTCAACTTTTAAAAATGATATTTGTTTAGTAATCGATCTGAGAGTGAGCGAAATTATCAAGCGTAAAAATGCGCATCTAGGAGTACATCGCAGACGGTGCGCAAATGCTGGGGTCCCGCAGAAAAGGGTCATTCAACCTGGATCCACTTCATTCCCCAATACGGCAGAGGGCGGTACAGACTAAACTATGTATTCGTTGTGTCAGAGGACAACATGAGAGAAGTAGAATAACTTCCACACTTGCGCAGTGTCTTTACGTCTGGAAATGTGAGGTGAGTTTCGGATCTGTCACTCAATGCTTTTGTCTCACAATGTCAATTGTGAACGTGTTAATAAATGCAATGTATGCAGTTTCTACCTATGCATGGTTTATAACCATGCTCCTTTCCATTCGCCTGTTTTCGAACGTGGAATCTCTCTTGAATGATAGCATTCTGACCTTGGCTGTAAAGGTCCAAGCTGTGTATTTTTGGTGAAACCAGAAATACTCTGTAATCAATTCATTGGTTTTACCTGCTTTTACCTGGCTGCCACAACGTTTTAGCTAAATCAGCGGTTGCAATGACTAAAAAGCATTTGGCTACCAGTTCATGACGAAAAAACTGTTTTGAAGTGTCTTATTCCCAGCAATGTGTATACACAATCTGTGGCAAGTGACTTTTGTTTCAATGGTCATCAACACGTTGTGTCTTGTCATGACAAGATGTCAATTATGTTGACATTTCTGCTGTGCTTAGATGACAGCTTAGCAGTAATGATGTCCAAACACTCCTCAATTAGTCTTGTTAAGTTTCTCCTTTTGAAGCTTGCATTGTGTCATAATGTCATCTTCATACGAAACCTCTAAAGCATGTACCTCAGTAGTCAGCCAAACAGCTGAATGTTTCTGAATTTATGGGACTGACCTCTCTCTGCGCCCGTCAGACAAGCAGGACGGCATGCCGCCGTGCAGCCCTGAAGGCCAACGACTGGTTGGCGTTCGCTGAGCGTATTCCACCCAACCAGAGGGGCATGTTCAATGCCCTGAAAACGCGCAGTGATGCAATCGCAGCCTCGTGAGTGGAACGGGCACCTGTTGTGCCCATCATCGGTCATTTTGTAGGAGTGTTTCTGTTTGTTCTACTGTGTTATGGTGTACGGGTTAAAAGATAGAAAGAGAGCCGCGCACTTTTGCTCTAATTGCTAATAATTTATTAAGCCAACGCTAATTTATTAAACCGAGGCAGCAAGCTGTCTTGTTCAGGGTTTCATTTGTTTGACTGTGTTATGGTTTATGGATTAGTAATAAGAATGTGAGGCCTTGTCATACCAGCATTAGCTCTGATATCCTGACGGATGAATGGGATATTGACTGGCTTATAGGATTCCTTTGATCTTTCTTTCTCTCTCTCTACCACCACCTCTCTCACACTCTTTGTCTCTGTGTAATGACAGGCTAGCCTCCCTGCCTGAGAAGCCTGTGGTAATTGATTGGGAGTCACTAGAAGAGCGCGGTGGCCAAGGCAGGGATGGTGGATGAGTTTGAGAAGAAGGTGAGTTCCCCAAACAGCAGCAGGAACATGGTCTTTTTTTGCAAGGGGAAAAAAAAAAAGTTTGGAAGTTGCCATAAGAGCAGCACCATCACTAAAGAGGGAGGACAGCCACTTGTTTGCCTTCTTTGATTGATTATTCAGTATTCTGAGAGTTAGGGACTTTCCCTTGTGTTGTGCACCGAGGCTTTCTTTTCTAGTACCACTTAGCTGTCTTGGAAAACTTTTATCATTTAATTATTGAATTCTGATTGGTTCATTGAATCCATATGATGATATATTTAGATGTTCCTCTCTCTCCACACTTCAGTGCCTTGCAGATCCCTGAGGCTGTCGACACACAGACCACACACAGTGCCATCAATTCCCAAGAGCAGGAAGCGGTGAGTGTCACAGGCCACAGAAGACACATCATGCTGTTTACTCTACCGTTTTTCTCTGAAATGGAGAGTTTTGCCTGGTTGTTAGTGGGTTAAGCATGTGGTTTTCAATGGTGTTTTCTCCCATAGAACAAAAACGCAGAGGCCTACGTCGAGGCGCCTAGAGCTCACATCACTCAGTATGGGAAGGAGGTGAGGATTGACCAAACATTTGGAAAACCAACTACTCTTCTGCTCTAATGCATGGAGGCACACACACACACACACACACACACACACACAGCTGATGTGAAGTAAGATCATTTTTTGAACATATATGCCATTTAGCTGATGCTTTTATCCAAAGCGACTTACATTGCAGTGAGTGCATACATTTCAGTATTTACAGTTAGGTCCGGAAATATTTGGACAATTTTCATAATTTTGGCTCTGTACGCCACCACAATGGATTTGAAATGAAACAATCGAGATGCAATTGAAGTGCAGACTTTCAGCTTTAATTCAAGGGGTACCATTCACACGTGTTGATGCCATTCCTTATTCTATTCCATGTATTACAGTTGTTTGATACCATTCCTCATTCCATTCCAAGCATTAGAATGAGCCCGTCCTCCAATTTCTACTTCCACCAGCCTCCCCTGATACATACAGTTCACACAGTCACACTGCTCTCTCTACTCCTTCTCACTGTCTGTCTGCCCCCCCCCCCCCTCTCCCTGGGTTCTCAGCTGGAGAAGTTCCAGAACATGATCCCCTTCGACCAGATGACCATCGACAACCTCAACGTGATGTTTCCCGAGACCAAGCTGGACAAGGAGAGGCACCCATACTGGCCACACAAGCCCATTGCCGAACTGTAATACATCACTGGGAACTTGCCTCAAAATAAAGATCATGTCCTGCACAGTCCTGAGACAATCATGGTTATCATTCCTTTATTTCTTTGTGAAACATTTCCGTTATAAACATTTGAATTATCAGATTGTTTTGCCATGTGCATTGGCAAGCAATAACCACTGGGTGGCAGTGTAGCCCTATATTTGCAGGTTGAATGAAAACCTCGATGATTGCACAAATGGTTTCACACCTGTGCATTTGTGTGATTGAGGTGTAGCTCTAATCTTAGTAGAACTGATATATATATACTGTGCTACTTTCCGTCTTAACTTCTAACCACAGTGGTGATTGAATCAAGTATCACTCCCAAAGAAGTCTATTTGTTTACCCCTGATGCGATCATGATGGAAGAAAGGATGTAATCAATGTTGCTATGATTCAATACGTGCTTTACCAAAAGGAAATGTCTCGCCTGGAGTCAGTAGTTATTTCTTCCAGATTCACCCACACAATTCGTTGTTTGGCAGAGGACAAACAAGTAGTGATATAATGTCTCAACTTTTGGCCATACTTCTAGTAGATTACAAAATATTGCGATATTTTGGTATCACAATGAAACCGGTAGGCATGGAATATAAGCAACTGTAAACCCATCTATTGTAACATTGTAGCCTACGTATGATCAGTATAAATGGCAGTTTGCTTTCAAACACGTCAAGGATCCATCCTAAATGTTTAGAACAACAGGTGAATGTTTACCCTAAGGAGATTATGACAAAATGATGTTTCACGCTAAACACTGATAGTAATAAACACTTATACAGTATTGGAGGGTTCTTGCTTCTTTTTATTCGTCATCCTAACTGTCAGTCACATGAATAGCGCACCAATCACTCCTCCATGTGAAGCGTCTCCCTCCCAAGCTTGCTTTGCTATTGGTTCCTACTTTCATATCTAATGAGGAGTAGGTGGGTCTATATCTAACGTTATTTGTCTGGATCCTTCATTGGCTCGAACGTCAAATTAAATTGAAATAGGCGGAGTTATGTTAAATATCATTTCCGCTATATGTGTTGTTTGACAGTAACAAGAGGAGAACCACGCAGTTAAGGTAAGGAGATCTGTTGTTTTTTTATATTGAGAGAGCTATCCGGCGGTAGGTATTGTTTTGAGAGATTTGAGGTGGCCTTGTCGGATTGCGTGTTGGTCTAGGGTTGGGACTCAATGACAAGTGCCACTAGTCATGTCCAGATTGCAGCGCACTCTGTGCTGAGCATGTCAATATATGCGGTGTCCCAGCGGAGGTCAAAAAAACAGCATCCCCGCTTCTCGCCGGGATAGCAAGTCACTGGTCACAATGCTTCAGATGGAGGGCTGTCTCCGATATTTGTTGTTGGTCACAAGCTATTTAAGATCGGTTGGTTTTGGCAAACGATCCAGCGTTTGTGTATGTCTGTGTTGTTGGCATCCTCCGTCCTCTATGCTAACGTTAGCTACACTACAGTACAGTAGCAAGGTGATGAGCCGAGGACTGGTGGTAGCTAGCCAGATAGATCAGACAGATACAGTTTCAAAGCCAGAGAACTTGCTCTTGCGGAATGATGTGACAGTTATGCTAACGTAACGGTACCAGCTGGTTCAGATGAGATTTGATACAGCCTCGCTAGCAAAGTTCCTCACGTTTCGAGCTTGCCGACGTGCTAATCAATAGTAGTCTTGGCATAACCAACGACTTAATGTCGAAAACGGTTGTATAATAAATGTGTATCACTTGTGTATAACATAACTGTGTTTCAGTTCAGCTGCTTCTGTCGGCTACCCAAAGCGCCCCCATGATTTGCGCAGGTGACAGGGAATGCGGCCTGAGTCAAAAGAAGAAGCGAGTTTAGCCGCTACTAGCGCAGATGACTTACTTAAGGCCACCCATCTCTGTGGCTAAACAATCTGGACAGCACAGTGATTTATCAACGTCAGGAAGGTGACACCACCAAAGCGCAGGGCGGCAAATGATAAAAAATAAAAAATAAATCTATTTTGGCATGGACATTTGAGATGGTCCCAACCCGCGACACAGCACACAGTATTATTGAATCCATTCAATTGGCCCTTGAGTGTCAACAAGCTGAAATGACACAGCCACTGTCATGTAGTTTTGGCCTGTAGTTGTAAGTTACATACAGATATACTACACTCCTATGTCCCCAGTTGACCCTGAGTATAAATTTTACCATGGCATCTGGGGGGCAAAGGTCATTGTGCCATAAGGGACCAGCTTTTGTCTGGTTTCTGTTCTCTATGTGGATAGGCCTAGTTACTTGCCTGTTACATGGTGATGACATGGGTTTTATGTGTGTCTAATTACTTTCTCTCCTCATGAAAGATGTTGTATGCAATGGGACATTTCTTAGTCAAATCAGGTGGAAGGTCACATAGCAAACACAAAAAGGCCGGAGGCATGTTCATTTGTCCTTGTAGCTCCCTGTACTCCGTCATGTCGACTAGGCCTAGTGTGCCTGTTTTTAGAGGAGCTGGCACGAATGCAAACACGCTATAGGCCGGGTTGTTGTTGTTAACCCCTATAGCCCAGAATGTGCCGTCAGTGTGCATGAATAAACAAGCCTGGTTGTGTTAGCGAAGCGCTGGTATGTCTCCCCGTGGGTGAGTCCATGCTTGGGGTCGTCAACACTGGCTGCATTGTTTTATAGGGCACAATGAGAACAGGCTTTACGGAGGCTCTGGTGAAGGCGGAGAGCATGGAGAATCGGGCCTAGGTTCTGACTCGGCAAGAGGAGATAGATAAGAGCTCGCTGTACTGTGTACTAATTGGTGTAATTATTCTTGTAAGTAGGCCTACACTGGAACAGGTTTTCTCATTGTTTGGCTACACACCATGCTGCATGACAGTCTCATAGTATTGGGCACTAGGACTGCACTGTATGTATTGATTGATTGATGTGTATTGTCCAATGGAAAGGGTTGTAGGGTTAGGGTTGTTGTGCTCAGTATGGAGGGTATGCACGAGTTCCTTGTTTACCACACACACACACCACACACACACACACACACACATGATGATGTTGCAAGACAGAAAATTGCATCTTCATTGTGACTGTGACTTTCAGTTTTGTATTGTTGTGTGATGCAGTTGTTGTTTGGTTATTATGACGAAGCCAGTCTCTGAGTCAGAGGATGAGAACCTAGGAGAGAATAGGCCTTCAGGCTAGCCTAGCTGACATCCTGCTCCTGCTCCTGCTCCATGTCTGATTGTTTATTCAGTGATGGGCCGGGCCTATGTTATATGATACTCCAGTGTCTCTTAAATTTGATTCCATGCTGCAGTTTGCCTCTGGCTCACACAGACCATGAGGTCACAGATTGGGATGGAACATTACTGTTTGTGTAGCCTAGAAGATCAGCTGTTATGGCTACAGATGCTTGTGTTTCGAGTTTGATGATGCCATCAGGCAAACGGTACAGGGTACCTGAACCTAAACCCACCAGAGCCAGATTTGCCTTTCCGGCCAGGGCCAGGGCCGCACTTAAGATTGTAATGCACTGACATTGCCCCTACTTGATTTTATTATGTTTGTGTACCTGCCTATTTGATTTTGTGTGTGTTTTTTATACCGTGTTTTGTCATTGGATGTGCAATGTCGTTTGTCCAGGAGTGGGACAATAAAGCTTTCTGAATGTTGAACCTGAATGTTATTCACTAGCTATAGCTTCGGTTTCTTTTTTGAACTGAGGAGTTTGTAGGCTAGGTATGATAGCTGCTTGTTGAGGAGTTAGTAGGCTAGGTATAATAGCTGCTTGTTGAGGAGTTAGTAGGCTAGGTATGATAGCTGCTTGTTGAGGAGTTAGTAGGCTAGGTATAATAGCTGCTTGTTGAGGAGTTAGTAGGCTAGGTATAATAGCTGCTTGTTGAGGAGTTAGTAGGCTAGGTATAATAGCTGCTTGTTGAGGAGTTAGTAGGCTAGGTATGATAGCTGCTTGTTGAGTTAGTAGGCTAGGTATAATAGCTGCTTGTTGAGGAGTTAGTAGGCTAGGTATGATAGCTGCTTGTTGAGGAGTTAGTAGGCTAGGTATGATAGCTGCTTGTTGAGGAGTTAGTAGGCTAGGTATAATAGCTGCTTGTTGAGGAGTTAGTAGGCTAGGTATGATAGCTGCTTGTTGAGGAGTTAGTAGGCTAGGTATGATAGCTGCTTGTTGAGGAGTTAGTAGGCTAGGTATAATAGCTGCTTGTTGAGGAGTTAGTAGACTAGGTATGATAGCTGCTTGTTGAGGAGTTAGTAGGCTAGGTATGATAGCTGCTTGTTGAGGAGTTAGTAGGCTAGGTATGATAGCTGCTTGTTGAGGAGTTTGTAGACTAGGCTAGCTGCTTGTTTGTCTGTCTGTTCTCACTGCATTTAGAGTAGGCCTGTATTGGGCTGTTTGGGTTGTAACTGCCTATGTCAGCAGGTCTGTTAGAATGACAAGACTGAACGAGAGGGAGGGAGGGAGAGAGGGAGAGAGCGAGCAGGGAGGTAGTCAGGTAGGGGGTGTCTGGAACAAGGCCTAACGATGGTGGTGGTGGTGGTGGTGGTGGTGGAGGAGGAATGTCTGACGGATGGCTAAACAGATGGGAGTGGGAACAAGGAGAGAGAGACAGATGGAGATGATGGAGTAGGGGGAGGAGAGGAGAGGAGAGGAGAGGGGGAAATGGTCAGTGCTAAATCCCAGGAGAAATAACCCATATCAGTGGGGGGTAAGAGGATGGGTCCTTTGGGAGTGGGGGGAGGGAAGGGATGGGATGGGGAAAGGATGGGGAAGGGTTGGGGAAGGGTGAGTGAGGGAGGGATAAGAGGATGGGAGGGCTAGTCAGGGACTCGGGGAGGGGAGGGAAGGGCAGGAGAGGGGGGGGGAAGCCATCTGGGGAGGATTTGTCTGGATGGTATCAACCACTGACCCATTGTCATCTCTGATAGAACAATAAATGAGGTTTGATAGGATCATGACATTTTCAGTGGGGGAAGGGGGTGGCTTGATCCGCCTTCGGTTGTAATGCTAGCCTATGGTTGTTAGGCTGCTGTGTGGCTGCCTGCTGTTTACAATTAACCTAACCCTAACCCTGTTTCTATGGAAATTTCCAATGTTTGTTTCTTTTATTTCTATTTTTAAGATTGTCTCTCGTCACTTTTTTTCCCCACTACCATGAGATGATTTGCTTTGCTGCAGGGTTTGGCGTCAGCTGCCGGAAAGGCTTTTAATATGCATTCTACAGTACGTTCACAGCCTACATGTCTGACAGCCATTTCCTGTATTTAGTGGCCGTTAATGGACCAGTCGTGTGAAGAGGCGGGGTTAGAATGGGACAGAGCACCTCGGAACAAGAGGTCCAAGAAGATACCCCAGAGGTCAGAACATCAACACACACACACACACACACACACACACACACACACACACACACACACACACACAAGCACACTTTCAAAATCGACTTAGTAGAGTTCTACACTGACCCCCTGTTACCCTCACATACTCTTTCCCAGGAGTGTGTGTGTGTGTGTGTGCGCGCGTGTATATAACTGTCAAACCTGTCCCACAGTTGTAAATACCACTCCTTAGAGTCCTTCTCCCTCCAATCTGATCAGTGCCGACAGTGCATACTCCAGCTCAATAACGGATTGGCTGAGAGCCAGAGCACTAAAAGCCCACTGGCCTTGCCACCATGAATACAGTAACTGATTGGTCACGTGACACGCCCGTCGACTCAGCCCTCCCCATTTCCCCACCTTCTAATGCAGCAACACAAACAAGCTTATCTGAGTCAGGATCTCCGCTCTTTTACATTGGAGTCAATCAAGCAAAGGAAAAGGTCTGTGTGCTTGATACCATTGAACTGGAGTTACTTAAGTCACTCTCTCTCTCTCTCTGTCTGGCTTGGTCCCCTGCACTCTCTGTTCTTTTAGACAGATGTTTTGGCTCTTTTCTCTCCCCCCCCCCCCCCCCCATCTCTCCTCCTTCTCTCTCACTCTCCCCCCCCCCCCCCTCTCCTTCTCTCTCGCTCTCTCTCCGTCCTGTACTCACAGCTGATCAGAGCCAGATCAGATTGCATCACATCTCTTGTGACATGTGAATAGGCCCTGCTTTGTGTCTCTCGTGCGAGGAGCAGTCGCTGTTTCTCCCTCGCGTAGCGGGCTGACAGACCGTAGGCCCGGGTCCACAACCACACAGATGAAAACGGAAAGCAATGGTTGTAACAATACCTCGTCAAAAAACAATTGTTTGTGTGCTCTGTTTGAACTCTCTTCCTGAGTTCAACTCGGGAAGCAAAGGGAATGAGGGGGGGGGGGACATGAAAAGGGAGTGGGAGGGGTAGGCAAGCTATGCTGATGAAGATCGTGATGTGTATTGGAGAGAGAGAGAGGGATTCCAGGCACCCTGATTCAACCCAGATGAGCTCCAACCTTCCCTTTCTCCTCCAATGCCAAAAAAAAAAAAAAAAAACTTTCCTACCTCCAGGGCAGATTCCCAAATCCCAAATTCCTGCACACGTCTTTTACTGATTTCCCCCCCCCCCCCCCCCGCCAGATTTAGAAACATCTATTTGTTCATACACGTTCTTCCCTCTCCAGCCACTGTACATGGTAGAGCAGTTGTTGTGTGGTAAGGTTAAGGTTGTGACAGGCGAGTGATCTCGTGTCTGTGTCTGTCCACCAACAGGAAGGGTTCGCCAACCTCAAGACGTTCGTGGAGGAGGAGCTTCAGACGAGCATGGTTGGTGTTTGTTGTGATTATTTATTGACGAGTGTTTTCTTATTGTCATGCCCTATTGTACGGTCATAATGCTCTTATTAACTCTCTCTATATCTGTCTGTCTCTCTCTCTCTCGTCTTCTAGATGATGGGGATGGTGATTGGCGCGGGCATAGCCATAGTCCTCATCGCCATCCTCATCTTCTTCGTCCTGCGGAGGATCCAGCTTCGAAGTCAGTTTGACCTCCTAATCTCCTCTCGTCACCTTACGGCTCACATTCACAATAACGTTTCATGATTTGTACCCCCCCCCCTCCCCCCCCCCAAAGTATTATGTCTGTTTTCTGTATTTTGTGGGTGACTCTAACCTCTGTCCCGTGTTGTGACTTGCCTTCCCAGACTTAGAGGCCCAGGAGGCCCCAAAGTACCGCTTCCGTAAGAGAGACAAAGTCATGTTCTATGGCAGGAAGATCATGCGCAAGGTGAGCGTGGCTGAACTGTGGTGTAATGTGTGAACAGCCCTGTGTGTGCTTGATGTTGTTCAACACACCGTGCTTCTTGCTTAACCTGACTTTGGACCCCTCTTCTCCTCATTATCTCTCTCTCTCTCACACTCTCTCTCTCTCTCTCTCTCTCTCTCTCTCTCTCTCTCTCCCTCTCCCTCCCTCCCTCTCCCTCTCTCAGGTGTCCCAGTCTACCTCGTCCCTGGTGGGCACAGCCTCCTCGACGCGCCCACGGCTCAAGAAGAAGCAGAAGATGCTCAACATTGCCAAAAAGTAGGTTCTGATCAATAACAGCACTGTCTACTGGCCTGCTGCTAACTAAAGCTAATGAAGGGACTGGCAAGAGTAGAGCAGAACTGTGTTGGATGTCCATTTTAATCTAACTCTCCTCTGTCCTGCTCCATTCACTGTTCTACCTCCATTTCTCTCTCTTCCTCCTCTCTCCTCTCTTTCTCTTTCTCTCTCCATCCTCCCATTCCCCCCGCTCCCTGTAGGATCCTGCGCTTTAAGAAGGAGGTGCCCACCCTGCAGGCCAAGGAGCCCCCTCCCTCTGTGCTGGAGGCAGACCTCACAGAGTTTGACGTGGCCAACTCCCACCTGCCCTCCGAGGTGCTCTACATGCTCAAGAACGTCCGGTACGTAGAGGGGTGGTTGTGGTTGTGTGTGTGGTTGTGTGTGTGCCTGTGTGCCTGTGTGTGTGTGTGTTGTGTGTGTTTGAGGAGTGTGCATGTTGTCATAAATAGGATTTGAAAGGTGTGTGTCTGTGTGTGTGTGAAAGAGATAACATCCGTCTCTGTGTTCTCCTCCTGCAGGGTTCTGGGCCACTTTGAGAAGCCTCTGTTCCTGGAGCTGTGTAAGCACATGGTGTTCCTGCAGTTCCAGCAGGGAGAGTACGTCTTCAGGCCCGGCCAACCTGACAGCAGCATCTACGTCGTACAGGACGGGAAACTAGAACTGTGCCTTACTGGACAGGTGTGTGTGCGTGTGTGTGTGCGTGCGTGTGTGTGTGTGTGTGTGTGCGTGTGTGTGTGCGTGCGTGTGTGTGTGTGTGTGTGTGCCCAATGTACGTGTATGCAGGTGTGTGTTGTGTTGCAAATGGCTAGGCAGAATTGAATCTTTTAAATGTTTATATGTGCATATTAGTATAGTCAACATTCATGATTAAACCAGACCTTTTGAAGGAGTTTATAGTTGTCCTTGAATAAAGTCCTAGAAGGTTATTAACAGATGATTAACGCCTGCTAGTGTTTGAGAGATGATAATCTGATGATCCACTTAACTGAATAGTGGCGTAAATGGCAAAGATTTAATTGGAATCTAGAAACGGACTAAAGCCCACAAACACTGAGGAAAACAACATTTGATTACTTAGTAGACAGAATAAACTCCTGCCATTTCTGTCATTAATCCAACTGGTCTCTCAAATGCA